>NC_141554.1:18937500-19240166 GCF_021556685.1 Rattus norvegicus
AACATTTTTTGTATTACTTATTTTGTATTATTTACTACTACTGCAAGCAATCCTCAACTAATGTCCTTTATAAGAGTTGCTGTGGGCATGGTGTCTTTTCACAGCATTAGAAACTCCAACCAAGTGACCAGGAGCAAGAGCTATGGGTTGTATCTGAGGAGTTCAGTATTTGTCACTATGGCTAATATTGCTGACCATTCCAAAGCATTTTTAGTTACATGAAACTTGGGAAAAGTTACTGGTCTATGTCTTTGCAACCATGAGCATCCTGAATATTGTGCCTTTTGTGCTGGGTGTAAATGGTGTAGAAGGCTGGTTAAGTGGCTAAATCACTATACCTCCTTAGGTTAGTGGTACTTTCTGTGCTGGGTGCTTACTGGTGATATTTTTTCATTAATTAATTAATTTCTTTAGTCACTTTACATCCAAAAGCAGCCCCCTTCCTGGCCCCACCTTCACAGAGCTCCTTCTGCATATCCACTTCCCCTTCTCTGAGAAGTGGGAACCACCCATCTAGGTATGACCCCACCCTAGCACGTCAAGTTACTATAGGACTAGGTGCATCTTCTCCACTGAGGACAGACAAGGCAGCTCAGTTAGAACAGGACCCACAGGCAGGCAATAGATTCAGGGACAGCCCCGGCTCTAGTTGTTGGGGGACCTGAATCAAGACCAAGCTACAGATCTGCTACATATATACAAGTGGTCTAGGTCCAGCCCATGCTTTCTCTTTGGTTGGTGGTTCATTCTGTGGGATCTCTCAAAGGGTCCAGGTTGGTTGACTCTGTTGGTATTCTTGTATCATCCCTAACCCATTCAGGTCCCTCAGTCCTTCTCTCAACTCTTCTACAAGTTTCCCCAAGCTCCATCTAATTTTTGTCTGTGGGTCTCTGCATCTCTTTCCATTGGCTGCTGGGTGGATCTCTCAGAGTCTAGCCATGCTGGGCTCTTGTCTGCAAGCATATCAGAGTGTCATTAATAGTGTCAGGCATTGGTTCTTGCCAATACTATGGATCTCAATTGTTGGTTGGCCATTCCCTCTGTTTCTGCTCCAACGTTGTCCCTATACCTCTCATAGGCAGGGTACATTTTGGGTCAAAAGATTGTGGGTATGTTGTCATCTTTATTCCCCCCTCTGGGAGTTCTGCCTGGGTACAGGATGTGGGCACTTCAGGGCCATATACTCCCCTGCTAGGAGCCTCAGCTAGAATCACCCCCATAGGCTCTCTGGGACCTCTTTATATCCCAGGTCTCTGGAATCCTAGAAAGGATCCCCATACCTGTAGCTGTTTTCCATTCTCTCTCCCCAGCTTTCCCGCTACCTGATCCTCAACCCCTTTCCCTTCCCATCCCCTCTCCCACAGTTACCTCCCCAATCCATGTCCAATGCCTAACTTATTTCCCCTTCTGAGAAATTCAAAATCCTATCTTGCTTCTTTTGGTTCCTTTGGGTCTATGGGTCATAGCATGATTATCCTCTACTTTATGGCTAATATTCACTTATAAGTGAGTATCACCTCACTTATAAGTTTTGGATCTGACTTACCTCATTCAGGATGATATTTTCTAGTTCTATCCATTTGCCTGCAAATTTTATGATGTCCTTCTTTGTAATAGCTGAGTAGTATCCCACTGTATAAATCAACCACATTTTCTTTTTCCATTCTTCAGTAGAAAGACATCTGAGTTGTTTTCAGTTTCTAGCTCTTTTGAATAAAGCAGCTGTGAACATAGTTGAGCAAGTGTCCTTATGGTATGGTGGAGCGTCTTTTGGGTATATGCTAAGGAGTGGTATAGCTGGTTCTTGAGGTAGAACTATTCCTAATGTTGTGAGAAACTGCCAAATTGATTTCCAGAGCAGTTGTACAAGTTTTCACCCTCACCAGCAATAAAGAATGTTCCTCCTTTCTCCATATCCTGCTCAGCATGTGCTGTTACTTGGGGTTTTTTATCTTAGCCATTCAGATAGATGTAATGTGGAATCTCATAGTTGTTTTGGTTTGCATTTTCCTGATGACTATGGACATTGAACATTTTAGCCTTTCTCAGCCATTAGAGAGAGTCCTCTATTGAGAAGTCTGTGGTTAGCTCTGTCCCCCATTTTTATTAGATTATTTGGGTTATTGGTATCTAACTTCTTGAGTTCTTCATATATATTTGAATATTAGCCCTCTGCCAAATGTCGGTTTGATGAAGTTCCTTTCCCAGTCTGTAGGCTGTCATATTGTCATATTGAAGGTGTCCTTTGACTTAAAGAAGCTTTTCAGTCTCACGAGGTCCCATTTATTAATTGTTGATCTTAGTGCCTGAGTGTTCTGTTTAGGAAATTGTCTCCTGTGCTGAAGATGTTTTTGTGTGATGGAAATTTCTTTACATCTTAAATTCACTCTCATAGTTCTTTCCACCAGCCTCTCTCCAGGAACTTCTTATCTTTTATCTAGAGTTCTTTTCTGATCTTCCGACCATATGGCAAGAACATATAATTAGCTGCCTGTTAATCTGTAAGTATTCTCAACACAACCTACTTCTCTGGAATGGATGATCAGAGGTACTGCTTCAGCTCCACATATTTGGATAATTTTTCCCTTTAACTATCTTTCAGGCCACCATTATTCATTTATACCTTTCACTCACATATTGAGCAGATCTCTCTGAAAACAAATCAGGGGCTTTATTCTTCTCATACAATTATGCATTTATATAAGATTCCTCCATTGTATGAGTATGGGTGAAAAGCATAGGAAAAATATCAATATACTTCATAAGAATGACATGTGACCTTGGCCTACATGCTCATGCAGCTTACTTGTTTCTCCAAATTTCACCGGGCTCCATCCTGGATTTTCCATTTCCATGGTAAGATTGATTGACATCTGGCCTGTCTGACTTCCTAACTTGGTTTGCCACAAGGTACCCACTCATAAGAGATAACTCAAACTCCATGATTCTTTGACACTAGCCTCAAGTACACTATCTTTTTATGGCCTAGTAACATACTAGGACCTGCTTCTCAAGAGACATATCATTAATTATTGTAGACTATAAGTTCTTGCTCCAGACTCCTAAGACTTACCCTGTTTTTCTCCCATGGGATCATAAAGTCCATGCTGCATCATTTTCCATCACTGACAACTGTCATACCACCGGGTCTAGTGAGTAGAGGCAGCACAGCTATGTATGTTTTGCTTTACTTTTTTTCCACTGGAGGGAGTGGTCCATCACATCTCTGCACAATGAATTCCTCTATTAGGACATTCTCTAAAGTTTCTATCCTGGAAGACTTTAGTTCCAGGGCTTAGTTATGCCCCACCTATCAGCCACATACTGGATAGTAAATGTCTGAATCCCAGTTTCACATCCTACTTCTTGTATTCCCATGCCATTCCTAGTACTAATTCATGTTTTCCATGAATTAGACACTACAATAGGATTAGCCATACAAGAAGGGTTATGAACAGCATCTAAAAGGAAAGTTGAGAGAGAACCAGAGGAAGGTGGAGGCCTCAAAGCGTATCTGAGAGATCAGGATAAAGCAGAAAGAAAAGAGAGGGAAGATTAAATATAAACACCCAAGACTGAAGTCCAGTTCTTACAGTTCAGCAAGATGCTCAAGGAGTTCTTAAGCCAGAGTTACCAAAAGGCAAGTCCTATATCATTAGCAGGAGCAGGTTATGGGAAGTGTGACCTTTTCTTTAACTTGGTGCTGGATTTCAGAGTGCTAGGACTATAGGTCCTGTATTACAATAGGAGTAAACCTTGCAGGCATGTTTTCATGACTTCCACAAAAGCTTTGTTTTCCTTCCCAGGCAAACACTAACATATGTAAAAAATGCCTAGTATCACTGGATTCATAGATCCCTGTTAGAACATTTAAATCTACCATGGGGATTAAGAAAGGATTTCCACAGTTTATCACTGATCTTGTTGAACAAGGACAGACTGCTAAGCGCTGAAAAATACACATTTTTTAAAAAAAAATTGTAGATTCTTGCTGTCATTTTAATGGATGCGTTATTCCATATGCATACACTGGACCTTCAACTCCAAGAAAATTATATTAGAAAGTGGATACTTAGATGCCCTTCAACAGAGGAATGGATACAGAAAATGGGGTACATCTACACAATGGAATATTACTCAGCTATCAAAAACAATGACTTTATGACATTCGTAGGCAAATGGTTGGAATGGGAAAATATCATCCTGAGTGAGCTAACCCAATCACAGAAAGACATACATGGTATGCACTCATTGATAAGTGGCTATTAGCCCAAATGCTTGAATTACCCTAGATCCCTAGAACAAAGGAAACTCAAGACGGATGATCAAAATGTGAATGCTTCACTCCTTCTTTAAATGAGGAAAAAGAATACCCTTGGCAGGGAAGGGAGAGACAAAGATTAAAACAGAGACTGAAGGAACACCCATTCAGAGCCTGCCCCACATGTGGCCCATACATATACAGCCACCCAATTAGACAAGATGGATGAAGCAAAGAAGTGCAGACCGACAGGAGCCGGATGTAGATCGCTCCTGAGAGACACAGCCAGAATACAGCAAATACAGAGGCGAATGCCAGCAGCAAACCACTGAACTGAGAATAGGACCCCCGTTGAAGGAATCAGAGAAAGAACTGGAAGAGCTCGAAGGGGCTCGAGACCCCATATGTACAACAATGCCAAGCAACCAGAGCTTCCAGGGACTAAGCCACTACCTAAAGACTGTACATGGACTGACCCTGGACTCTGACCCCATAGGTAGCAATGAATATCCTAGTAAGATCACCAGTGGAAGGGGAAGCCCTGGGTCCTGCTAAGACTGAACCCCCAGTGAACTAGACTATGGGGGGAGGGTGGCAAGGGGGGAGAATGGGGAGGGGAACACCCATAAAGAAGGGGAGGGGGAAGGGGGATGTTTGCCCGGAAACCGGGAAAGGGAATAACACTCGAAATGTATATAAGAAATGCTCAAGTTAATAAAAAAACAAAAGTGGATACTTTAGAAAGTGACAGGGTCATGAAGACTCCTTTATCACAAATGAATCCCGTACCCTTATAGATGCAGATTCAGACATTGATCTATGGTTTGGCACAGCAACAGGTTCTATGTTTAAAGAACAGAGCATAGGTAAATATAATGGCATCTTCATCTTGAATTTATAGATTCTAGAACCGTGGAAAATGTTTTTTCTTTTATTTCTGAAGTATTCCAGTCTACAGTACTTTGCTATTGCAGGACGATGTAATATGATAGCCTTCACATTGTGAATAACCTTTTCATTAAAATGCAGGCAGGGGCTGCATATTCAATGTGAGGAACAGTGACATATGTTGAAGGCAATTGTCGTATGTTGAATACCCATTCACACAAGAATGGCAAGTCAATGAGTCCTATTTTAGAAATAATTTTGACGAATCACTTTATTATTACTAATTTTTGACAATTAGTAGAAGTAGGAAATAACAGATAATTTTCCATCTTGAACTCTGCTAGTATCTTTGTAGTTTGCAGATTTAGTTATTATAAATAATATGCCCAGTATAATTATTTTAATTACATGGGATGATTGAAATGTAATTCCTTTCAGATAGGCAGTTCAATTAAAGCAGCAGAGTCTCATACACTTATAAACCTAGACAAAATATAACTTTTGCTGACTCATTTAGTTCTTATACTTGGAATTTCTGTATCTACTTAACGTTTACAGTATGTTATTGTGGGTTGCTTTGGTATTTTGCTATTTGTATTTTGACGTTAATTCCACTTCCTCAAAAGGGGCTGCCCAGACGAGGAGTGGACCATGTATTATACTCGGATGATTTCATGTGAACCTTCTCCCCATTTTAACTGGTCAAATAAAGGCTAATGCCTGTGATTGGGCAATGGAAGGGAAAGGTGGGACTGGAGATTTTAGAGGAGGGAAGGAGAGAAGTGGATTAAGAGAGGAGGAGACAGAGGAAGATGGAGAAGAACCACGTGGTCTGGAAGAGCGACGAGTATCGAGGGATCTCATAGCTGGGGAATAGATTAGTGTAGTGGTAGATCTGCCCAATTTAGGTGTCCAGCTTATTAATATTATAACAGAGTTGTGTGTTCTCTGCATGGGTTTATTGGGGTTGAAGTTTTACTGCAAGAGTATGTGGTTATTTTATAATATTAACTGAGCTGAAATTTGAATACATTCAAGTACAGATATGTTAAAGAAAGTGTTCCATAATATGTTGTCAATTTGGTCACACCGTCTACCAATGTAAGGGCTATAACTGGCTCACAGATATATGTTTAGCATTGTTGATACATCCAGATATTTCTGCACTATGGCTGTAGCAGTTCTTATTTCCATCAGTGAAGTATAAGACTTTTAGTTGTTCTATCTAACTCCACAGACAGCAGGAATTTTTATTTCTTTAGATGTGCCATTTGGGTGGGGATTGCCCAGTTTAAAGTGAGACTAACTGAACTGTGATTGGTTAGCAGATATGTGCTCTGAGAGCTTCTTCACCTGGGATAATTTCATCCAGCTACAGAACTCAAGCTGTGATGTGGACTCATTTTATTGACTATCTATTAAGACATTCTTAGTTCATAGGACTTGGAAGGGTCATTGGAAGTGATCCCTGGAAACTGAAAGTTAGCTTTCTGGCCCAAACTGAAGTAGTACAAGGATAAAAATAGCCATTTCAAGGGCCAACGAAGTGGTCAGAACTACAGAAGAGAATACATCATGTTTTTAATACTGAGAACAACTTCTCACTCTTAGTTTACGTATATCTATAATTTCCTTCCAGTGACTTTTAAAGGAATATTCACTTGATTATGAAAGAATTTGGACTTTTGTCAGGTCAAAGAAATAGAGATGTCCACAAAAATAATGTAATGTTATTGAACTTTTACTGATGGATGGAGAAGGATAGGGAAGCCACCAGTCAGAATAAGGAACAAACAATAGTTGCTTGACATATTAAAATGGAAGCTAAATTTAAGGACAACATGAGCAGACTAGTGTCTTCTTTATAATTTCCTTTAGCTACTACCAAAATGTCTTGATTTGGAGATCAGGCTCTATTTCTAATGGCAAAAATAATTTTAAAATGAGCAAATACCTCTCAATTACTTTCCTTGTACTATAAAAGTAGCAGAAAGAAGCCTGCATCATGCTTAAGCTCTTGCCATTCCAGTGACACATGATCCAAATATCTGACCATGCAGTTTACTTTTGCTGTTTTAAGGACAGAAGTATGGCAGCAAGTGGGTCAAATGGGATGCTTTTCTTTTTGTTTTGATAATTTCAAGGTAAATGTGTAGTCCATACTTTGATTTTAGACACAAACACAAAGTCCTGCTATTCTCCTTTTGGCTTAAGTCTTGCATATCCACAAGTACTGCCTAACTCAAGGAAGAGCTGTTATGATCCTGACTTCCCCAACCTCCAAAATTGCATTGCCAGATCAACCTTGATGCAACTTTGCTTCGATTGAATATTTCTCTTAGGTCAAAGCTCACAGAAACAAAACAAAACACAACCCTCCAAACTTAAGATCTTGCTGGTGAAGATGCACCCTAGTTTAATACCAACAAGCATCCCCAAATATTTCCAGATGCGAATTCCCTAATTCTAATTGTACGATATCAACATTCTCCTCTCACTTATTTGCTCACAGTCCTGAAATCTTGAATGCCGATTCAATTTTTGTCAATAATTAACTTATATTCAATCACAAATGAAGTTTTTCTTCCTCCCTCCCTTCCTTCCTTCCTTCTTCCCTCCCTCCCTTCTTGCTTGCTTGCTTGCTTGCTTGCTTGCTTGCTTGCTTGTTTTCTCTGTGTAGCCGTGACTGTTCTGGAACCAGGGTGGCCTCAAACTCAGAGGTCTGGGATTAAAAGTGTATGCCATCACTACAAGGCATTGAACAATTTTCGTATTGGCTTTAAAGGTGGTAATTTCCCTTCCCCCCTAAGTGTTATCCTATTTCCAAGTTGTACCAAGAAGACTTCAAATATTTCAGAGTGCAAGGTGACATAGTAGATTTGGAATGGATAATATATTCCTTAAGTTGAAAGAGGATAGAATATAAGACATAAACATGAACGTTTTAAATGGATAATAAAGATTCATTTGGTAACTTTTTAGTGTGTATTATACATTATACAGCCATGCACTAAGTATTTTTTTTTTGGACTTTCATGTTCATTTCTGTAAGTAGGCACACTAATTCACTATTCATAGGTGATGGATTTGATGCTACAGATCTTAGCAAAGGTCAGCTCACCAAGAAGAGGAGTAGTGCGGTTTGAATAGTTCATATTCTTATCACCTAAGCTGTCTTGTACTTAAAGGAATATAAAGTTTCAGAGAAACAGAGAAGACTGCGTGGCAGGAAACAACTGGAATGTGGGCCTCTGAGTATGCCTGTGGGAGACTATCCTAATCCCAGTAATCGATGTAGGAAGGCACATCTAAATGTTGGCTGGATTATTCATTGGGCAGATGATCCAGGAACGTATAAAATGGAGAACATGAATTGAGCACTAACCTGCGTCTGTCATTCTGTCTCTTTGTCATAGGTACAGTGGGCAAAGCTGCTTCAAGGTCTTACTGCCTTTACTTCACCATCATGGTGGACTACGAGTTAAAATAAATGTTTTCTCTCTCAAGTTTATTTTGTCAGAGTATTTTATCACAGTAACATAAAACAAGACAAAACAAAACAAAACGAAGGTTGGGAACTAACAAAGCAGAATTAAGGTATATGAAACAAGAGCCAGAGGTTATTTCTAGCAACATTGGCCATTCCCAGAATAGTCTTTGTATATGGACAAATTCACCAAGGTCCTTTCTTGGCTCAAATTTGGTAAAAATATTTGTGTTTCAGTTTAAATCTGTGAAAATACCTCTCTTTCTTTCTTTTTCCCTTTCTTTCTTTCTTTCTTCCTTTCTTCCTTTCTTTCATTTTTTTGGCTGGCCAACAGCTGAGTAAACTATAGGAAGTAAGTTATACCAATTAAGTGGAAAAGAGATCAATGCATGTAGTCTATGTATTAATTAATAATGACTAAATTGTGTGATAGGCAATGACACAATTTTATGATGTATTGACTCCTGGTTGTCTTTGCAGACAACTACTGATAGACCTACCCTATTAATGCCCTGTAATTGCACTGAGATTCTCACCACACTTCTTCCAATAGCTGCAAAGATCAACATGGGGGAACCCCTGCCCAACTTTCTAGAATGTGTCTGTGTTCATTTCTTTCTTTGTCACTGCACTTTTACTACCTGGCTCTCTCAGATCCTTGAAGACTCCAATCCACCTTTTCACCCCACACCAATCGAGTCTCTCCAGCTGGACTTCTCTTCCTCTGCATTCTGCACTTAATTATATAAAAATCAGCTATTAAATACTTTCATTTCTTTTACTGACCTTAGTTAAAGAAATGTAATTTTTGCAATTATATTTAATGAAAACCCTTAAGGGGAGATAATCTTCTTAGCACACGTACTTTGAGAATTAATTTGAAGTGTCATTCTGATTGTTAACCTTAGCAACACAATGAAGTGAATTTGGGAGAACATTCGTAGGCTACTGAGCATGTAAAAAGATACTGTGAGAAAGATATTCTGTCCCGGCAAACGTTTTTAAGCATGTGAAATCTGTCCCATTTGTTTCTTTAAAAACAGGACTTTAAGTGTCTGTAAGCACATTTAAATCTGTTGCATATTTAAGATATCTGGTCAGATTATTTTGAAATCATAATATAATCATATAATTTATCCCTTTCCTTTACTCCTTATAAACCCTTCCATATGCCCCCTTGCTCTTTTTAAAATTCATGACCTCTTTTGCATTAACTGTTGTTACATGAATATACTTACATATATATTTGTATATATACATATCTATCTATACGCTTTACATACATCTTCCCCCATCTGTATAATGTTAGTTGTAGGCATACTTTTAGGGCTGAGCATTTGACATTGGCTCTAATTGGTATGTCTATCCAATTTTAAAGAGATAAATATTCCATAATAAGACTTTTGAATATTTTATAGAACAATCAATCCATGTTCAAAACTTATATTTACTAAAGGAACCTGAAGCTGTTAACTTCTGTAATAAAATATTTTTGTAATAAGACATAGAATGCAGAGCTCAGTGGTTAAAAGGACTGACTGCTTTTTGGGGGGACTCTAGTTTGCTTTCTAGTACCCACACAGCACCTCAATACCATCTATATATATAGCTCCCGTTCTAGAGGATCCAATGCCCTCCTTTGGCTTTCATGTATGTATACCAGGCATGCACATGGTACACAGACATATATGCAGGCCAAATGCCCATACACATAAAGCAATGGAATAGGCTTACTTCGTGACTCAGTGACTTGTCAGTCCTATACGTGGACCTTCAGCAGAACAGTATCATCTCCAACAAATCTTACCCAAAACCGAGGGACAGGCTGGCTTCCCTATTGAATAAAAAATGAATCCAGACTATCTTTTTAAGGTCACCTGCTTTAAGAGGTTTGCACTGGGTACTACAATTCAAGTAGTACTTCTAAATTTTTGGCAATCTTTTTGTAAAGCCATAGAAGCCCAGACTCTCCCTCCTTCTCTATTCTTCACTAAGCTTTCTAGGGAAACCTGCTGCCCTCTGAACTTTGAGACCTACTGATCCAAATGTGTACTTTTGCTAATATCCCTTTCTTTTTCTACACTTGTTTCATGCACAGCTCTTGGCACAACTTCCATTTACATGTGGCTGGGAGTCTCAGCTCTTAAGGCAGGCAACATGAAAACAAGAAACAGTTCTTTCCTGCCAGTTACTTTCATCCCGGACCTCAGCACAATGCCTGGCACAAATCTGGGGCAAAAATCTTACACTAGTAAGATTTTCTTTGTAAGAATGAGTCACACACTTTCTGTTATCTAGGAGGATGTTTTTAGAAGACAAAAGCCAGTTGTTAGAGTTTAATCAAGAATGAGCATTGCAGAGCTCCCGCCCTCCCTTTTTGGATTCCTGAGGGCACTATAAAACCATGATTCACAAAAAGTAATTTCTGGAACCGGAATGATAAGAATGGAATGGTGGGTAAAATTCTTGACACCTAAAGCAAAAATTGAAGCTGGACAACCAAGACCTATTGTATTCTTTCTAATCACACAAAGGCACTTTGACAAAAAACGAGGTTCACTTTAAATGGTCTTTGATTAAGTGGTAAAAAGTATTAGTATCAAATTTCAACCTGTGAAAACGTATCTTTTTTGTATTCTCTGTTTTGAAATTTAGAGTGAGCATTAGACCTCATACTGCGTAATAAAATATAATGGTAAAATTATATTAAAAAGGACATTTGTACAGCTCTTTGAGTTATGCACTAAGCAACCCATTATTTTTAAAAATTGGGATACTCATTTTATTGAAAAATGACTAACTATGATTATTCATATTCTGAAGTTTGCAAGAAATTTTCCTGTTAAAACAAAGAGGGAAGGATACTACTCCTAAGAATTCGATTACTGTCAAAGACAAAACTTGAGCTTTTAGTTATTTACTTATTTTTATCAAATGTTTTTATATTTACATTTAAAATGTTTTCACTTTCCTGGTTTTCCCGCCGTAAGCCCCCTATCCCATCGCTCCTCCCCCTTCTTCTATAAGGGTGTACCACCTCCCAAACCACCACCCCACTCCTGCCTCCCAGCACTGACATTCCTCTACACTAGGGAGTCCAGTCTTGGCAGGACCAAGGACTTCTCCTCCCATTGGTGCCCAGCAAGGCCATCCTCTACTACATATGCAGTTGGAATCATGGGTCTGTCCATGTGTACACTTTGGGTAGTGGTTTAATACATGGGAGCTCTGCTTGGTTGGTATTATTGTTCTTAAGGGGTTGCAAGCCCATTCAGCTCCACCAATCCTTTGTCTAACTCCTCCAATGGGGACCCTGTTTTCAGTTCAATGGTTTGCTATGAGCATTCTCCTCTGCATTTTTCATGCTCTAGCAGTGCCTCTCAGGAGTCAGCTATATCAGGCTCCTGTCAGCATATACTTCTTTGCTGCATAAATATTGTCTAGGTTTGATGGCTGTATATATTATTTATATATATATATATATATATATATATATATATATATATATATATATAGGCGGGATCCACAGGTGGGCCAGGCTCTGAATGTCCATTCCTTCAGTCTCTGCTCCAAACTTCTATATCTCCTCCTATGAAAATTTTGTTCCCCCTTTTAAGAAGGACTGAAGCATCTGCACTTTGGTGATCTTTCTTGAGCTTCATGTGGTCTGTGAATTATATCTTGGGTAATTCAAGCTTTTGGGCTAATATACACTTATCAGTTATTTCATACCATATGTGTTTTTTAAAATTCGATTACCTCAGTCACGAAGATAATTTCTAGTTCCATCCATTTGCCTATGAATTCCAGGAAGTCATTGTTTTTGATAGCTGAGTAGTACTCCAGTGTGTAGATGTACCACATTTTCTGTATCCATTCCTCTGTTGAAGGCCATCTGGGTTCTTTCCAGGTTCTGGTTATTATAAATAAGGCTGCTTATGAGCATAGCAGAGTGTGTGTCTTTGTTATATGTTGGGGCATCTTTTGGGTATATGCCCAAGAGAGGTATAGCTGGGTCCTCAGGTAGTTCAATGTCCAATTTTCTGAGGAACCTCCAGACTGATTTCCAGAATGGTTGTACCAGTCTGCAATCCCACCAACAATGGAGGAGTGTTCCTTTTTCTCCACATCCTCGCCAGCATCAATTGTCACCTGAGTTTTTTATTTTAGCTATTCTGACTGGTGTGAGATGAAATCTCAGGGTTGTTTTGATTCTCATTTCCCTGACTAAAGATGTTGAATACTTTTTTAGGTATTTTTCAGGCATTCAATATTCCTCAGCTGGGAATTCTTTGTTTAGCTCTGTAACCCATTATTAATAGGGTTATTTGGCTCTCTGGAGTCTAACTACTTCAGTTCTTTGTATATTTTGGATATTAGCTCTCTATGAGATGTAGGATTGGTAAAAAATCTTTTCCCAATCTGTTGGTTGATGTTTTGTCCTAGAGACAGTGAGTTAGAGAAAGAAGCTTTGCAGTTTTATGAGGTCCCATTTGTCGATTCTTGATCTTAGAGCATAAGCCATTGGTGTTTTGTTCAGGAAATTTTCTCGAGTGTCCATGTGTTCAAGATTCTTCCCCACATTTTCTTCGATTAGTTTGAGTGTATCTGGTTTGATGTGGAGGTCCTTGATCCACTTGGACTTAAGCTTTATACATGGTGATAAGCATGGATCGATCTGCATTCTTCTACATTTTGACCTCCAGTTGAACCAGCACCATTTGTTGAAAAAGCTATCTTTTTTCCATTGGACGGTTTAAGCTCCTTTGTCAAAAATCAAGTGACCATAGGTGTTTGGGTTCATTTCTGGGTCTTAAATTCTGTTCTACTGATCTATCTGCCTTTCTCTGTACCAATACCATATAGTTTTTATGACTATTGCTCTGTAATACTGCTTGAGGTCAGGAATGGTGATTCCCCCAGAAGTCCTTTTACTGTTGAGGATAGTTTTTGCTATCCTGAGTTTTTTGTTATTCCAAATGAATTTACAAATTGTTCTGTCTAACTCTATGAAGAATTGAGTTGGAATTTTGATGGGAATTGCAATGAATCTGTAGATTGCTTTGTAGGCAAAATGGCCATTTTTACTCTACTAATCCTGCCAATCCATGAGCATGGGAGGTCTTTCCATCTTCCGAGATCTTCTTCACTTTCTTTCTTCAGAGGCTTGAAGTTCTTACCATACAAATCTTTCACTTGTTTGGTTAAAGTCACACTGAGGTATTTTATATTATTTGGGACTATTACTAAGGGTGTCGTTTCCCTAGTTTCTTTCTCAGCTTGTTTCTCTTTTGTATAGAGGAAGGCTACTGATTTACTTGAGTTAATTTTATACCCAACCACTTTGCTGAAGGTGTTCATCAAGTTTAGTAGTTCTCTGGTGGACCTTTTGGGATTACTTAAATATACTATCATATCATCTGCAAATAGCGATATTTTGACTTCTTCCTTTCCAATTTGTTTCCCTTTAACCTCCTTTTTGTTGTCTGATTCTGTGGCTAGGACTTCAAGTACTAACTATATTGAATAAGTAGGGAGAGAATAGGCAGCCTTGTGTAGTCCCTGATTTTAGTGGGATTGCTTCAAGCTTCTCTTCATTTAGTTTAGTGATGCCTACTGGTTTGTTGTGTATGACTTTTACTCTGTTTAGGTATGGGCCTTGAAGTCCTGATTTTTCCAGGACTTTTATCATGAAGGGGTATTGAATTTTGTCAAATGCATTCTCAGCATCTAATGAGATGATTATGTGATTTTTTTCCTTTGAGTTTGTTTACATTGTGGATGATGTTGATGGATTTCCATATATTGAACCATCCCAGGGATAAAGCCTACTTGATCATAATGGATGATCTTTTTGATGTGTTCTTGGATTCAGTTTGCGAGAACTTTATCAAGTATTTTTGCATCTATATTCATAAGGGAAATTGATCTTAAGTTGTTGGGTCTTTGTATAGTTTTAGGTATAAGTGTAACTGTGGCTTCATAGAAGGAATTGGATAGTGCTCCTTCCATTTCTATTTTGTAGAATAGTTTGGACAGTATTGGTATGAGGTCTACTATGAAGGTCTGATAGAATTCTGCACTAAACCCAACTGGCTTTTTTTGGTTGGGAAACTTTTAATAACTTCTTCTATTTCTTTTGGATTTATGGGACTGTTTAGATGGTTTATTTCATCCTGATTTAACTTTGGTACCTGATATCTGTGTAGAAAATTGTCCATTTCATTCAGATTTTCCAGTTTTGTTGGATATAGGCTTTTTAGTAGGATCTGATGACTTTTTTGAATTTCCTCAGTTTCTGTTGTTATGTCTCTCTTTTCATTTCTGATTTTATTTGGATACTGGCTAAAAGATTATCTATCTTGTTGATTTTCTCAAAGAACCAGCTCCTAGTTTTGTTGATTCTTTGTACAGTCCTTTTTGTTTCTACTTGATTGATTTCAGCCCTGAGTTTGATTATTACCTACTGTCTACTTCTCTTGGGTGTATTTGCTTCTTTTTGTACTAGGGCTTTTAGGTGTGCTGTCAAGCTGCTCATGTATACTCTCTCCAGTTTCTTTTGGAAGCACTCAGTGCTCAGCACTGCTTTTTTTTTATGTCCCATAAGTTTGGGTATATTGTACCTTCATTTTCATTAAATTCTACGAAGTCTTTAATTTCTTTCTTTATTTCCTCCTTGACCAAGTTATCATTGAGTTGAACAACATTCAACTTCCATATGTATGTGGGCTTTCTGTTGTTTTTGTTGTTATTGAAGACCAGTTCTAGACCATGGTGATCTGAAAGGATGCGTGGGGTTATTTCACTCTTGTATTTCTTAGTACGTGTTTTGTGATGTACTATGTGGTCAATTTTGGAAAAAGTACCATGAGGTGCTGAGAAGAAGGTCCATTCTTTTGGTTTAGGATGGAGTGTTCTATAAATACCTATTAAATCCATTTGCTTCATAACTTCTGTTAATTTCTCTATGTCTCTGTTTATTTTCTGTTTCCATTTTCTGTCCATTGATGAGAGTGGGGTGTTAAAATCCCCCACTACTATTGTGTGAGGTGTAATGTGTGCTTTGAGATTTAGTAAGGTTTCCTTTATGAATGATTGTCCCTACATTTGGAGCATAGACATTTAGGATTGAGAGTTCATCTTGGATTTTTCCTTTGATGAATATAAAGTTTCCTTCTTTTTTTTTATAACATTTGGTTAAAAGTCAATTTTATTTGCTATGGATGCTCCAGCTTGTTTCTTGGGACCATTTGTTTGGAAAATTGTTTTCTAGCCTTTTACTCTGTCTTTGTCACTAAGGTGTGTTTCTTGAATGCAGCAAAATGCTGGCTCCTCTTTATGTATCCAGTCCGTTAGTCTATGTCTTTTTATTGGGTATTTTGAGTCCATTGACGTTAACAGATATAAAGTAATAGTGCTTTTTGTTTCGTGTTAATTTTGTTGTTAGAGTTGAAATTAGGTTTGTGTGGCTCTCTTCTTTTGGATTCTTTGCAAGGAAATTTTTTCTTACTTTTTCTATGGTCACTATTCGTTTAAGGGCCTCTTGCTACTTCTTTGATGCCAGAAGGATGAATAATATGGTACCTTCCACTTCCCAAAATATCTTAATCAAAGACATCTTTGATCCAACTTCCTGGAAGCAGAGTCTAGGATGGAAATTCTGATGTAAGTGATGTACTGAGGAAGCATTCTCAGAAGAAAGGAAACAGATTAGAGCAGTGAGGGGAAGCAAAATATATTGATTCCAGGGTGGCAGTGAATTTGACTTCCTGGCTAAGAGTGTTCTATGAAACTCATAGCAATATTTTAGAGAAATGGGCAGCAGAGCATCATTATCAGGAAACCATAATAAAACTGGAGGTGGGCAAGGTAAGTGGATAAATCCAGTCAAAGAGATGCAGTTAGAACCCCACCAGCAGCAGTTCATTACATGAACATTTCTGTGACTCTTCATAGTTTTAGCTACTGGTAACTAACTATTGTTGCCTCATGTGGGACTCTCCTCCTATCTAGCCTCTGATCCCATAGAGCCATAACTATGGACCCGCCAGTTTCTTATTCTCACCCACATCTATGGATAAATCAAACCAAGGGGCTATATCCTAAATAGTTTATAAAGAAGAACTTAGTCCAATAATTACACTTCTCAGTTGGAGATATATTAATTTTAGAAACACTGTCATTATTCATTATGTTTTTTTCCTGTAAAATGAAGCTAGAGTCTGAATTATGTTAAATCCTGTTCCATTTTTAAAATCCATTTGCCTAATGGTTTTGTTCAGAAAACAGTTGCTGCATAGAAGCATGGATTAGAAACTAAATCTGGTGTTATTGACAAAAATCAAGTATTAATAAGCTGAAAACATTTGAGCCCATGACAACAGAAAATGAGACAAGACATTGAAATGATTACTGCACTGTGTCTGTGGGTCTTTTCTTCAGGTGCAAGGTGGTATTGAAAAAACTTCCTGATGTAAATTGTCGATGCCTGATCTACTTTCCAGGGGATACCAGATGTTTGTGTGATTCAAAACAAGGCACCTCTCCAGGCATATGGAATACTGAACAATGTCCCCACTTAGGGGAGACATTCTAACAGCAACAACAACAAAACCACTTTTGGAGAAAAGACCTGGAAAGGCAACACTGAAGGATTTGCTCATTGACGTGCTGATCAGGTCTCAATGTTAACTTGAATTTTTTTACTTGTCATTTTTGCACAGAGTATAGCTTGCACAGCCCCATGTGAAATTTCCATTTGTAGAATCCTGATCACTGTCACCTGATGGATGACCCTTCATATTCGTCAAAAGATACTAGTCCTAAAGGACTGCTGAGTCAGGCCCTGTCTCAAGATATGGCTTAAAGAAGTGATCAATGACTACTTCTATAATAAAAGGATCCTGAAGGAATATGGCCTGGATTGCTTCGCAATATTCATTCACTCTTATTTACCATGTGACAAGACATGCCATGGAATTTTAGCAATGAATCAAGGAATCACTGGCATGTTTAATTAAAGTTCAAGGGTTATGGGTCATTATGAGTAAAAAATGAATTGTCCCTCATGACCTCATGTATTTGATCAGTTGGTACCTAATATATGGCATGTTTTGGGATTCTGTGAAACTTATAGGATGGGAGGTTTCACAGATAAAGGAGGGGTCACTGGTGATAGGTCTTTGAGGATTATAGCCTGTTTCTATGCTCTCTGAGCTCCTGCTTCCTAAACTGTCAAGAGATGAACAAACTTCAAGCTCCCGTCACAGTGACTTAGTGCTCTACCATGCCTTTCCACCTGCACCTCCAGGAACTGAGTCAAAATAAACCCTGCTTTTTGTGGTAGAAAAAAAACTTTTTAATTAAAACAATTAACACATTGACACTTATGGCTTAACTAGAATAATTTTTGTCCAAGTTAAAAATGTACTAAAGACAAAGCAGAAGACTGGTGTAAATGTAATGTACACTTGCTCAAAACAGTAGTTGAATGGTAAGAGCTATCAAAGCAAAGTCCAATTATTGGAGTATTTAAAAAGTTTTACATAGGCAAAAATAATTAGCTGAGAAATCAAGAAAATATTTAATCGTATCGCACACAAACACTGGTATTAAGTCACTTTCCTACAGAACTTCAAAGCATGAGGATGAACTTTTCTAAGTAATAGAAACCAATAACTGACCTGAATATCTTTGAAATGTAATCCCTTAATTTAACAGAGTCATAGTCCATGTCTGTGTGTATGGACTATCTGGTTAGTATCTTGGAACAACTGATGTTTGTTTCTTCTCTAATCCTCTGCTGTGTTTGATAGAGAAACTAAAAACCCCATTCTGGGGGTTGGGGCTTTAGCTTAGTGGTAGAGCGCTTGCCTAGCAAGCACAAGGCCCTGGGTTCAGTCCCCAGCTCTGAAAAAAAAAAAAAAACCAAAAACCATTCTGATATGGCCATGTTAGGTTCGTTTCCATATTTATCACTTAGAAGCATCATGGATTGATTCTAATTTAAAAGGGGCAAAGAAAACACACCTTAATGAATGTGACCTTCTTAATGAGTGTAAGATTAAAAACAAAGTAGTTTTGGTTTGTGTGATTAGTACCTATCAAGGATTGTAGATGGACTCCCTATATGTATCTATAACCAGTCTGTTCTCTCTAGTTCTAACGCCACTGAAATCCCTGTTCTAAAACGAAATTACTTTCAAAAGTAAACAAATTTGTACCTTCTATAACAACATGGTGAACATCTAGTTATCATACAGACTACACATTATTACAAAGAGGCACGCTAATGTAGCACAATGGACTGAGGTGGTAACTGTTGATAAAAGGGAGTACTTAGAAGTGACATTCATTTTATCATCCATAAAAATGTTCAACTTCTAAAAAACCCACAAACAGTGAAAAAGACAGTCTGGTAAATCCATATTTATGAAAACTACGCATACAACCCATGGTATTTGGGAAAAGAGGAAAGATTTATATAAGTAGCAGTTCCAAAATGTAACTGCCCTATTACCAATTACACACTAACATACACATTAACCGAAAATATACTACAGTCATGTCTATAAAGCAGGTTAACCTTTCTAATTTGGTTTCCCTTACTCCTAAACTAGATGGTGGAGCTGTTAATACTGCACATGGAAAATTAGCAATAATTGACTTTTACACAAATATAAAGGGTTTTTCTTTTCCCCAATTACTTAGACTTCAAAACCCAGGCTTATAAAACTTAAAACCTTTCAGCAGCCTAAGTATTTCAAACAAAGCCACTCACAACAGACTTCTCACCTACTCTTTGAAGTCTGCAGACCTAGTTATCTAGTGCAGACTCCTTCAGAGCGCTTCGGCCTCTCTCTTCTCCAGGTGTCTTTGTCTTACAGCTGGCCTCGCAGCTGCCTTTGCTTTCTTGGGTACCATCACCATTGTGTTGTGGATGACTACTCTGTTGAGCATCTCTTGAGCATTTAGGCTTTGTACTTGTTTGTTCCTTTTCTAGCTTTTTGTTTGGCCCTTTCTTCCCTCAGTCTTTGGCTTTATTTGCTTCCTCATGCTGTCTTTGTTCAGCACTTGAGTGGTGATTGTATCTCCTTCACCAACCAAAAACATATTCTTAAACTTGTTATATAACATTGTAGACTTTTCTGTGATAACTTGACTGACTTTGAAGCACCGTATTTTCTTCAGGGTTGTGATCTCTGTGTGCTTCTGTGCTTGTTGCACTGTTCCCTGAAGTGAAGCAAATTCATCCAGTGCCTCAATGCATCTGTTCACATGGAGATTATCAAATTTGAGTGAATTTTCAATCTCAGCATATATCCTTTGAAGTTGAGAATCCATTAATGTTTCTCGCTTCTTCTCCACTTTCTTAACTTCTGGCTTCTTTCCTTCATCTTTATTCTGCTACTCAGTTTCCATTTCTTCCTCTTGTTTGTGTTTCCAATCCGTGGCCTCTTTCTCATGTTGGCCTTTTAGCATGTTCCTCCTGTGAGAAACCCGAAAGTTTCTTTCACCCTTTCTCTTCTTTTCACCTTCTTATCACCTTCATTTTCTGAATCAGAGGTTGATGTAACCCCTGGTTTAGCTAAACTTTTCTGGTTAGATTCAACTTCGTTCTTCCCCTCTTTCTTACCTGGTTCTTTTCTTGGCTTCTCTTCTTCCTTTTGACCAAAGGACATATTTCCTTATTCAGAAAATAAGAAAAATTATAGCAAACCAAATAAATGAAGAGGTTTTAATGAAGGATTGTTGGAGATAGATAACAATGCAAAAGTGAAATTTTCAAGTCAACAGGTATCAACCACAGAGTCAAATGCATCATGTGATGTTGAAGTGGAAGAAAAAGGAACTCGTGCTTCAAAGGAAAATACTGATCAGGAAGAAAAAGCCAGCAATGAAGATGTGACTAAAGCAGCTGACATAACCACTCCAAAAGCTGCCAGGGGAGGAAGAAAGAGAAAGGCTGAAAAACAAGTGGACACTGAAGAGGCAGGAACGGTGACTATAGCAAACATTTCTAAGGTGAAAGCAAGTCCTAACAGAGGATGACCTGCGCCTATTGACGTCAAGGTTCCAAAACCAAGAGGCAGACCTAAGGTGGTAAAACAGCCCTGTCCATCAGAAAGTGACATGGTTATTGATGAAGACCAAAGTAAAAAGGGGGGGGGCAAAATAAACCCTTCTAAGTCATTTTTTGTCACAGTGATGCAGGAAGGAACTAATCCACATGCAAGTAGAACATGGTCTCACTTGTGATCTTCTTGGAAACTCTTTCTACCTCAGGATTTTATAATAGCCAAATCATTAGAAGAGGTTTGATAGCCTGGAAACCTCAGCTAGAACCAAACATAATGGGCCAAAAAGTCAATGATTACTAATGATATTTGTCTTAGGGTTCTCCTGCTGTGAACAGACACCATGACCAAGGCAACTCTTATAAGGACAACATTTAATTGGGGCTGACTTACAGGTTCAGAGGTTCAGTCCATTATCATCAAGGTGGGAACATGGCAGTGTCCAGGCAGACATGGTGCAAAAGGAGCTAAGAGTTCTACATCTTATTCTGAAGGCAAACAGAAGACTGGCTCCTTGCCCACCCCCACAGTGACACACTTCTTCCAACAAGATTACATCTACTCCAACAAGGCCACGCTTCCTAATAGTGCCACTCCCAGGGCCAAACATATTAAAAGCACCACAGTATTCTGCTATCCTCATAGGTTGGAGCCTAGCCCAATGGTCATCAAAGAGACTTCATCCAGCAACCAATAGGAACAGATGCAGAGACTCACAGTAAACATTAGGCAGAGCTCAGGGAACCACGTAGAAGAAGGGATGTAGGAGCCAGAGGGGTTGAGGACACAACAAGAACACAGCCCACAGAATGAACTAAAGCAGGGCTTATGGGGGCTTACAGTGACTGAAGTGACAATCACAGAGCCCGCATGGGTCTGTGCTAGGTCCTCTGCATATATGCTATGGTTTTGTAGCTTGGTGTTCTAGTAGTCCTAACAGTGCGAGTCTCCAAAAGAAGCTGACTCTTTTGCTTGCTTTTGGAACCCTTTTACTTCTAGTGGGTAACCACGTTCAACCTTGATATATATTCTTTATCTTATTGTAACTTGTTATGACATGTTCAGTGGAGACCCCTGGGAGGCTTGCTCTTTTCTGAAGAGAAACAGAAGATAAGAGAAAAGAAGAGGAGAGAAGACTGAATGGAGTGGAGGGAGAGTAAACTGTGGTCAGGATGTAATGTATGAGATAACATATGTATATGAACTATCTGACATTAAATTGTTTCTCTGGGAGTTATTAAAAATTAATCACCAAAAAAATCCACAACCCTACTGATGATTCTTTCTCAATGTAGAAATCATTGCGGCACAATTATGTGTGGCTTTCTATTCCTGATGTCATAGTGGAGAGAGTCTGGAAGAAATAATTCTTTGGCTAGTTTTATTAATTAAATAAATAGGATTTCTTATATATGTCAGGGACCCAAGGGTCACTGTTAGAGTTGTGTTAATTTTTCGAGTTGTAGCACTTATGTAAATGGGGAGACGAGGAGGAAAGTAAAAAAAGAAGATTAAAAATAGAATTGATAAAATTTAAAGTTGAACTTTCTTCCATCACTGTTTTTTTTTTATGAAGTAATCTTTTTCTTTAAAGATTTTTAGATCTAACAGTTTCCTTCCAGGTTTCTTTGAAAAAGAAATTAAATCATATGGAACAGAAAGCTTGGAGAATTTCGAGGAAAAACTGACTATATTTTTAAGCAAAAAAGAAAAAAGATTACAAGTTATTTCTGGTTTGGAAACAACCCTAGACCATAAATTTGGTTCAGGAAAAGTACGATATTCTATCACCATTGGAGATCATGTGGTACTTGGAGGAATATGACTTTGTATATGTGTACATATATTTGCCCATGTGTGGGTATGAAATCCAAATGTCAACATCTCATTTCTTCCTCAACTACTCTCGATGTTATCTTTTAGGATGGGTGGACATACTAAACCTGGTGCTCCCCCACTGGCTAGATTGACTGTCCAATGAACTCTGGGGTAGCAGATTGTTCCCATGCCCCATGCCATGTTAGGCTTACAGGTACACAAATTACATCTAGCTTTTTAAACATGGAATTATGGGATCAGAATTCAGATCCTCATGTTTGTGTGAGAGGCACTTTACCAACTTAGCCATTACCTTGGCCCTGCTACTTTTAAAATAGTAGTTTGAAGGTGAGCCTTCGCAGTCCATATAGCACCTGCTGGTTGAACTGCCCCAATATTCTTTGCCAAAGGAAGGTATTCCAGTAAGCCTTGTTCTCTTTGTCTCTTAAGTGCTTCCAATAAGCTTCAATCGATGTGAAGGCCACTTTTGACATTTACTAGAAAGTTTGATATTTTTCATGATATTACAGAATAATGTTTTATTGTATCTTCATTGTATATCTAATTTTTATTCATCTCTTGCTTATTCATTTAAGTCATAAATGTCTGTTAATGAATATAAGTCAACCAGACTGAAAACATTTTTTTTTAAATAGGGGTGGAACATGAAGTCAATTACATTATTTTGTCCTATAGTAAACTGTGTTATTTTAAGAACAACCTCCTATGTTATTTAAATTATCGACTAAAATATTTGTAATCATTTCATAGTCATTTGACTAATTTGATCACCCACAAAGGAGATCTATTCAAATTGTGATGATCACACCTAGGGAGAAAAAGGCAAGGGAAAATTTGGCAAATAGTAGATTTATGGAAATAGTCAATATGTGGTATGAGTAGATTTATGATAAGCCCAGATATAAAAAAATAAATTGTTCCTACTGGAGAAATTGTAATTATGGGCTATGTGAGTCTGTAATGAACCCATGATCCTGGACAGGTACCCATATGCAACATGAAGTAGTCAGTACATAGAGAGATGTATGCATTTGACAGACTCCGATCTTCCCATAAATTATTAGAAAAATACTTCGGTATGGGTAAATTGTCATTTTTAAAGAATTCCATGATGTCTCTGTGGCTGTCTGACTTTGCTTGTTGCCCTGAGAATTGTACTCATTTGCAGGATGTAGGTCATTCAACTCTCTCATTGGTCTGAAGGCCCATGAACTTGATAGCAGTTGACTGCCTGGCAAATGTTTATTCAGAAATGAGCACGAGTGATCATTTATTAAGGTAATAAGCATGGATTACATTTAATGACTTAGATGGTATGCATTGTAAGCATAGTGTTTAATGCTTAGTGGAAGGAAATGTGTATGATAATTAATATGAAACCCAAATATCATTCAGAAGTTGTGAATTGAAGAGAGTGCTTAAGTCAAGTCAAGCAGGATAATAAAATGCCCAGCACTTAAACTAAAAGCTTTAAGCAATTCTCACAATAGCAAAGCAATTACATAATTATATCACGCACTAGGGATGTGTTTACAATTTCAATTCTTCTCTTTTCTACATAAACTGACTTATTCTGCTGCTAAAGAACAGATTTTTTTGTCTTTTGGGTTTTTCGTCCTCTTGACAGGCATCAGAACTTTGGCTTCTGGAGCACAGGTGAGTAGTCTGTCAGCAGGGATACCATGACAGCCTGGGATGACAAAAGAGAAACAAACGGATAAACATTAGCACCAGTCTGCCTTGGGACCTAAACTAAGAGAATTAGACTTCAGTTTTGCAGGCTTAGAATTTAAAATATGTTTTCCCAAGGAAAGGACAAGGGAACAGGTCTTAACTAATACTTATTTTTGTTCAGATGAAGGAAGGTCCACAGGGGTTAGCCAGACCCAAGTATTTTCATCAACACCGTTCTTACTGAAGACACATTATGGTCAGAGACTTAAAGTGTGATGTCACGATGCTTGCAATGAGTGGGGCAATATGATGCCCCCTGACCCAGTTCCCCTTGTTTACTCTGTGGTGATGCCATTTGAAACCTAGAGACATTTGAAAGAAGCCGCGTGGAAGTAATAAATGTAATAAATAATTGCTACTAATAATAAGTAATAAATTACTCAAGCAAATCTATGCCTCCTTTCTTGGGCTGTCAACCCAAGAATACACACACACACACACACACACACACACACACACACACATATATATGTCAAAATGAAGCTCACTAAACACCATATTATGTGTCAGTCAAATATATTTGCCCACCACTAGGCTAAATAATTGGATGAGTTAAAAATGAACTTCCATGCATTTTCTTACTTAATGAAATGACCTGTTAAGGTGGCTTCCTTCATTATTGCTTAGAAATCAAAAGGCAGAAATGGATCTAAATCCAAATTCTCTGATTCTACTCTTAAGAAGCAGTATTATTGCCTCTGAGGTAATTCTCTAAGTATCCACAGGCTTCAGCAGAAATGCAGTGTTGCATTTCAAAGACATTCACTGAATATCTGTGTGCATCAGGGTGTAGGTATGTGCATGTGATTGTAGTTATGTGCCATTGTCCATAGAGACCAGAGAAAAGCTCTGGATCCCCTCTCAAGTCCTCTTTGCAAAACAGTATTCATGCCTTTTAAAAAATTATTGGATTTTTTTATCTACATTTCAAATGTTATTCCCTTTCCTGGTTTCTTGGCCATAAGCTCCCTATCCCATCCCCCTCTCCTTCTTCTATAAGTGTGTTCCCCCTCCCCAACCAGTCCCTATTCCCACCTCCGTGACATTCCCATGCACTGGGGGGTTCAGTCTTGGCAGGACCAAGGGTTTCTCCTTCCACTGGTGCCCAACAAGGCCATCCTCTGCTACATATGAAGCTGGAGCCATGGGTCAGTCCATGTGTACACTTTGGATGGTGGTTTAGTCCCTGGGAGCTCTGGTTGGTTGGTATTGTTGTTCTTATGGGGTTGCAAGCTCCTTCAGCTCCCTCGGTCCTTTCTCTAACTTCTCCAATGGGGACCCCGTTCTCAGTTCAATGGTTCGCTACTAGCATTCGCCTCTGTATTTGTCATGCTCTGGCTAAGCCTCTCAGGAGACAGCTATATCAGGCTCTTGTCATCATGTACTTCTTGGCTTCATAGATATCGTCTAATTTTGGTGGCTGTATATGTATGAGCTGGATCCCCAGTTGGGCAGGCTCTGAATGGCCATTTCTTCAGTCTCTACTCCAAATTTTGTCTCCATATCCCCTCCTGTGAATACTTTTGTTCCCCTTTTTAAGAAGAACTGAAGCATCCACACTTTGGTCATCCTTCTTGAGCTTCCTGTGGTCTGTGAATTGTATCTTGGGCAATTCGAGCTTTTAGGCTAATATCCACTTATCAGTAAGTGCATTCCTAATTGAGGCATTCTCTCTCCAGCCCTATGAATGCACTTTTAAACAGCTAGCCTGTGCTGAGTGTTTCTGTGCATCAGACCACTTTAAAACATTGTATATTAGGCGAATGCCAGCAGCAAACCACTGAACTGAGAATGGGCCCCCCTTGAAGGAATCAGAGAAAGGACTGGAAGAGCTTGAAGGGGCTCGAGACCCCATATGAACAACAATGCCAACCAACCAGAGCTTCCAGGGACTAAGCCACTACCCAAAGACTTTACATGGACTGACCCTGGGCTCCAACCTCATAGGTAGCAATGAATAGCCTAGTAAGAGCACTAGTGGAAGGGGAAGCCCTTGGTCCTGCCAAGATTGAACCCCCAGTGAACATGATTGTTAGGGGGAGGGCGGTAATAGGGGGAGGATGGGGAGGGGAACATCCATATACAAGGAGAGGGGGAGGGGTTAGGGGGATGTTGGCCCAGAAACTGGGAAGGGGAATAATAATCGAAATGTAAATAAGAAATACTCAAGTTAATAAAGATGGAAAAAGAACATTGTATATGGTATGGAGGGGTAAGCAATATGAACTGTAAACAGTAAAGATGATGTGCAATTCTTCTGACTGCATGATGGTAAACAGGGAAACTGACCTCTGTGTTCAGCTGACTCTTACTTCCTTAAATCCTCAAGATCATTTTGAACTTGTTTCTGTTTTAGCCTCAGTTTTTTCCCCAACGGGAGTAGATTTGGTTAAATGAAATTATAATTATAGTATTTTTTTCCAAGATAAGGGAACCAAATTTAAACCCGTTTTTTCAAAGCCTACATTCTCAAACCACTATCATATGCACCTTCAGAGTGAAAACGAATGCACTGACTACAGGGCCAGGCTATGTTGCCCGCACTCTTCCAGCCATAAGGCAGAGCATCACTGAGATGCTCCTTCTTAGGCGTGATCGTTTTATTTCCTCTCAGTCGGAGAACAATGAATAGACAAAGAAACAAAATGACAAGGTTTTACTTGTAGACAATAAAATTTTAAAGTGGTTAAAAGGATGCAGGAGAATGGAGAGTCCAGGGAGACCTTGGTAACGCAGGACACTGTTAAAAAGGACCGTGGGAGGGCATTTCAGGAGGGGAAAGACATGGAACAGTTTTACCTGTTCAAGCTCTTTTAAGGGTTTACAGATCTGCATCTGACGTTTTCCTTCATGTGTCACAGTCATAGCTCATCTTCACAAAATCAAAACAAACAAACAAACCTAGGAATGGGTGGTGTTGCCAAACAGTCAAAATTTATCTAAACCATGCTCTTTTTTGCTCTAAGCGTGTTCTAAATAGTGTGTGGAACATACTCCTATTAAAAAAATTAATAGTTTATCTGAAATTGCAATTTAACTGAGCACACTGTATTTCATATAGCAGTCTTAGCTCGGAGAGGAGTGAATAATTTCGAGTAACACGAATTGTATTTGCAAAGGTGTTAGATACTTAAGGATCATCCCGATAAAAGTGATTTTAAGTGGAGCATTTTCAAAAGAGTCTCTTTAGGTTACTTTAGTACTATGGGTTAAAAACATGTATACAGAGGGGGAAATATACCAGTAGTTTTATATGTATTGCTTTCTCACTAATCACAGAAAAACACAAAAACAATTTCTGGGGAGGAAAATGTGCTTTTTGTTTCTGTTTTTAAAGAAGGCATGTGCACTATGGAGCGAATATTGTGTTGGGAGTAGACTTGTTGGAAAGTACTTAATGTGGAGGCCTTGTAAAGGAGCCCTAACAGCACATTTTCACTTTAATGATCTTACATAAGATAGGAACAGGCTTTCTCTACGTTCTTGGAGTGATGTACCTTACAATAGTCGTTGTATGCATCTCAGATGTGGAAGCCAGGTAGGATCTTTTCTTCTTGCTTCCACCCTTATTTGAAATGAAGTTCTATAGTAGAAAACCATTCCCTAGAGGAGTGCTCTTCAGCAGATCTGTCAGCATTGGTGAAAATGACCAGCCTGTGCTGCCCAATACTGAACACCCAAGGTGTGGTTTGAGCTTAGTTTGACCAAGGAATTAAATCTTTAATTTTTTAAAATTTAATATAAATGTAAATAGCTGTGTGTACCCGGTGGCTCCCTGATTGATAGAACAATTGTAGGATATTGTCCATTTAGAGCATCCTGAAAAACAAATTATCCCAGCAGTGCTGAATCTAAAGGCCATTCTGAACAAGCAGAGAATAATTTTATTGCCCTTTAAAACAGGAATGCAGTCCAGATGACCTCCAAGGTCCCATCCTGCTTGAAAATGCTCTGCACTTAGAGATTGTAACAGGCTGTGGGAGGGCTGAATATTATTCTTTTGCGATTTCACTTTAAACCCTACAGTGCCTGGCAGAGAATCTGGCAAAGTTTAGAAGCTCAAATCACGTGGCTGAAATGAACTCCAAGGGACCTCCAAATCCTCCAGCAAGGGCACAAGGACAGAGCTGTCGACTGCCACCTTCTCAGCATTCATGTTAAGAATGTTAAATAATCAGTTATGCCTCTCTTTGTGTTCTCGGTGAGTCAGTGGGCTCATTTTATGGGTGTGCTCACTGAAGGTTGAGACAGTTTATCCAAGATGACACAGATGGTTTGTTTTGAAGCTGGGTGATAGAAGGCGTTTCTTGACAGCCAGCGCAGCAGTCTTAGACTCTCTGTATTCACTTTAGCATAGCCTTCCCTTCAGAATTTCATTAAGCTAAATCTTTCCATAATAAGAGTAGTCCAAGACAACAGATAGAGTGAGAGCACAGTGAGACCTAGGTGGATAAAGTGGGCTATGAAAGTTCACTGTGTGAATTATGTTCTTGTAAACATGTTAACCACAATGACACATTGTAGATTTAACTTTGGAAGTAAACCTAACTTAAACATGTTATATGCTTTAAATTTTCAGAAACACAGACTATCTCCACAGTTGAGATTTGAGCATCTCCCCTAGTATTTACGCCATCTCCCTTAGCAGATTTATTTAGATCATCTTTGAGACTTCAATTGTCCTCTAAAAACAGAGTTTGAAGGGAAATTATGTCTTTTCCTAAGGTGAATGTTGGAGAACTTTCATTTTCTATTTTACATCATCGAGATTTTTAATACTCACAATGTGGTCCATAAGACAATGACATTTGAATTATCTAGGGTCTCATAAATATCAACTCTCAAGCCCCATCTCAGGAGTAGTAACTCCAAAGTTTCTCTTAACAAATTAGAGAAATGACTAGTAAATCTTCAGAGACTAGCTTAGAAGAAAAGCAATTGAAGCAGTAGCTAAAATTATGGGTCCTGCATCAGATCAACCCTGAAGAAAATAATTATGATGCTAATTAGGATAATATTCATACTGCATTAGGCACTTCTAAAATTCTCTTGAATTATTTAATGACCATAATGATCTTATTCTCACTGATAAAGAATTAACAGTCCTTCCCAACTTACTCTACCATACCACGGTGATTAGATGCTAATACTATATTTTTCCAGACTTCCTTGAAGCTTCAGTAAAAGAATGGTAATAAACTACATCTAGTGAACACTTGGATATACAAGCAAACGGCATGCACTAGAAGTCACTGTCTGAAAGATTTAATCCTCGTTTCCATGTGCAGGTTAAAGTATCTGCTTCAGCTAGTGCATCTGACTTCAGTGGCCCTCGATACCAGGCTATGGGTTGTTGTAGTTGTAGTTTTTCTGGCTAGAAAACATCTACAATGAGTTGGTGTATATTTTTCGGCTTGTGATGTCTTGCCTATGTGGTGCTCTGTCATGATTCACTGTATTCCCTCACCCGATGGGGTTTTTCGTGTCTATTAACCTCTTTCCCGTACCCACCTAGGGTGGAGTGTGTTGCTTGCAATGAAGCCTCTGCTGTAGAGTACTTGAGATCAGCTAAATACCTTTAAAATGGAGGAGCTAACTTAGAGCATATGCATATGGAGTTTTCCATAGACATTTCCCCGTGCATATTGCAAAGCAATATCATGTTAGTACTTCTTCACATACCAGTGGTAAAGATGACCAACAGCTTCATCTGATAGGGATGAAGGATGTCTGGCATAAATTTACCATAAATTTTAGAAATGTTCCATACTTATAAACAAATTAACCTCCATGACCAAACTCAGAGAACTACAGTTCCTTGGTTAATATATCAAGAAAAGAGTAAAAGAGGAGAAGAGTCAAAGAAAGAAATGATATTTTTGAATGGCTTTTTCATACTAGGCATTCAATTAGCAGCTTCAACAAGCACAGATTGCTATAATTGTAACTCATGACAGTAAGAGTTTTGATTAAAATTGATGAATTTGGGAGGGAATCTATTTTACTTCATTCAGCTATGCTGTGCATGCTAATAAGAAATACTGGCTTGTGATCTTCCCGAACAACAACAGCAAAAAAACATAGACCAGGATGGCGAATGGCTCAGCAGGTAAAGACAACATGCTGCCAAATCTGAAGACGTGGGTTTGAGCCCCAGGACGCACACAGTAATAGCAAAGAACTGACTCCTGCAAGAGACTCTTCTTAACCTCCAATTATGCTCTTTGTTAAGTGTGTGCCACCCCATGCACACTCAAAAAGACTTACATAGACTACAATTTAAACATGGAAAATAGATGCCAGAAGAGCAATCGGTATAGTTGGAGAAACCTGGATGCTTCTTTTTTTTACCCCAAAGCATGAATCGCCAAGTTGAAAGCACGGCGGCTACAATTTCTTACCCTTCCATTGCCCGCTTCTTCCTTACCATGATTGTCCACTTTCTATTTTCTGCCTCTGGGAACACTAATGACCGCGGAGAATAAAACACTTCATCATCTACTTCTTCTGGCTTTCTAGGCAAGCAGTGTAAAAACGTCCAGTCAGACGCAGCCACTTTAGCAGTCTAAAGAGATGGGGGTAAGATCACATTTTGAGTATGAAGTCTTACATGTGGCAGTCATATACAGCTTTTCAGTATGCAGTAGCACATTTGTCCTGGCATGATATATCACTGCAAAGCAAAGGGGCAGAGTGAAGTTTTTAGCAGAAGGCACCCAGGATAACGCATTAGCCCCTCTGACTTATGGCATTTTGTAGTCACTCTTCAATTTGGGAGATCGTCACTCCAAGTTCAAGCAGTCCATTTCCTTTTCTGATGTTCTGCCTTGCAAGGCAGTGGACGTTTTAGGAAGGAACCTGGCTGATATGCAGTGGGTAGCGGAAGTTGCCAGTACACCAAGAAGTTACTTCAATGCATTGGTATTATACTTTGAGCCATTTTTTCAAAGTTATGAGTTTGGGCATTTGAAGTATACCTTGTCACAAATTAAAATGGTTTTGAAGAGAGCAGTGAGGTAGGAGTGCATTAAGGAGGATTCTGAGCACTGCTTACTTTTTTCCAAATGCAAACGCGCTAGCACTCTCCATTTTCACCCGCAGTTAATTCCCCAAAGTAACACCCTCCATCCATTTCCATGTTTCACTTACACATTTAAAACTACATTGCCTCATACATTCTTACCTCAAAATTACTGCCTTTGTACTGAAATTTTATTTCGCTTCTAAGTTGAGAATAATTGAGCTTCTAAAGTACTGGCAAATGAGATGGAAAAGAAGTAGCATTTATACCTGTCACATGTCAGGAAAATTATTATTCTTCCAGCTTATAGTGCCGGCACCAGAAAATTGCCCAAGTTGAGCATGAGGCAAAGTATTGGTAAGTTAAAATTGCTCCACCAAATATTTGAAACATATGACAAAGGATTAACCATGCTATATAAAAGAATCTCATACAACCAGTGATAAAGGGAACAGATAGAAATCAATTAAAGATATGACAGAGATACAAAGACATAGAAACGGAATGACCAATCAATATGAAGAATGCTTAACCTAATCAGAAATAAGGCAACTTTAAGAAATCACGAGATGCCATTTTCTCTTCAACTTACAAGATGTAAAATGTAAATGACAAAGAACGGGGTATGTGGAGATAGACCTGTAATTTACAACTAGAAGTTAAACTATTCATCCTGTTTGGATGAACAGCACTGGTGCTTTTTTTTATGTATATAGGACAACAAAGAAAAATTCTTCCTTCAGAAGCTTATTGTCTAGTTCACGAAGAAATATTAATAAGGTTGTTCTTTGTAGAATTATTTGAAATTAAGATTTTTACTTATATCAATAAGAACTGTGTTGGCAAACCCACTTGTACTTTGCAATTCAAGGTGCAAGGTGAAGAATGAACCAATAGAGTTCACCTCTGGGATTGAGCTGTGACTGGAAGCAGGTGTCAGGGATGCTAGAGGCTGAAATTAAGTTCACTCTGTGGAATTGGGATCATTGTGATCTGTACTTTTCGTTTACATGCACACCATTACTTAATGAAATTATTTAAAACTTATTTTGAAAGTAACCGGGAGCTGGAGAGATGGGTCAGCAGTTAACACCGGCTGCTCTGCCAGGGGCGTTAGGTTTGCTTTCCAGCGCCCACATGGTGGCTCACAGCTGTCTGTAACTCCAGCTGGAGGAGTCACAGCACTCTTCTGGCTTCGATGGGCAGAGCAGCCAAGCAGTGCACAGACACACATGAAGGCAAAACACCCATAGACCAAAAATAAAAATGAAAGTAAAAACATTTTTACAACCTGCAAATATGTCAATGAATTAATACGAAAATCTCAGTTTTGTCAAGTGGAAAAAAAAGTGAGAATAATATGTTTGAAGTACCATGTAACAAATATTAAACCAATACTTGTATGTAAATGGGCAAACATATGTAAATGGGCAAATAATTCTGAAAAGAACCACGTTATACTTTTAAACAGTAGCCATCTGTGGAAACAGTTGAGAGGGCAGAGAGAGACAGAAAATAAACATGTTGGTTTTATAACTTGTTAAAAGGGGGAACCACTTTTTCAAATTTTGATAAGTAATAGAAAGAAAATTATTGTGTTACTTTGTTCTTATTTCTTTGTGTTTTTCTATAATCACTGTCTTGAGCTCAATGTTCTCCTGTCATTCAGGGTATGCTTTCAATAGAAGTTCTCAAAGTGTGGCCAAACTAGCAGAAATGTATTACCTGGAAATCAAATAGAATGCAAAGTTTTACATGCATGACCCACTGAATCAGAGACCCTGGAGTTGGGACAGCCAGCTGAGGAAAACTACACACACTGGTCATTCAGATGATTGCTCAAGATTGAGCATAGTGCGTGCAGAGGAAGGCATCATTCAGTGTTAGAGTTCTTTGCCTAACTTGCTCTAGGCCCTGGGCTCCACGCAGATGCCCAGCGCTGCAGACAACCAATGAAAAAGGTAAGAGAAGAGAGGGAGGCAAGCAGGAAGGAAAGATTGATATCCAGCTTTTTTGATCTTCCAGTAAGGCATTAGATTGAAAGGGTGTCCCTTAGGGATCTCTGGGGACAGTTGGAAAAACTACCACGGATTTAAGAAACATTAGAAAATAAACATAAAAGCAAGACCTAATACTGCACGCAGTTACTGGGGCTTTTCTTATGGAAGAAAACTTAAATCGTATGCAGCTGAAGTAACCCAATTTCTTTGAACTTATGCAGAATAAAGCATTTTGGAACCTCTGTTGTTGTTAGAGAGGGAAAAGCTTGCTCCTCTACAGGTCAGGTTTCAGATTTGTCTACCATAAATGTTTTTTTTCTATAGAATATTGCTAGTCTTTGGGAGGAAAGAGATCTTGTTGGGTTGCAGTGAGTCCTTAACAGGGTATGAAAGGTCCCTGAAGTGAATGAGCGATGAGATGGTTTAAGTTTTTATGAATGTAATGAATGAACCTTCAGAGAAGCTTCAATTTGTACCTTCATTGTAACCTGGTAACCTTGGAAAGCTTGAAGACGCTTTTTCTTCTCATCCTCTTGTCCCATGCTTATCCAAGTATCTGTAATTAATACATTGCCTCCACGTGCTGCTTCCAGTGGATCATTTGTCATTGACAACCTGGTACCATTCTAGGACAGAGAAGTCTGCTGGTTAAAAAACAAAAACTTCTTGGGACCAAGAAAAACAATTAGAAATTTACAAATTAAAACCTACCTCCTTGGCATACTGCTCTGCTAGCTTGACTATATTAGGATCTGGCTCATAACCCTGCAAGAAAAAACATTAGCTGATTAGTTAGTTTAATTATCCATGACACTATTTAATAGCTCTTATATTTAACAACATATCTAGTATGTCTTAAAACAAAACAAAATAAAGCCTAAGAATTGGCGCTCTCTTCTCTTTTAAAAGATGTAGCTTATTCGCATTAGGTAGAGCACATTGAAGCTTTCATGGTGTCCTTTGGACTATCTCTGTCTTCCTCAGTCATAAAGACGGTCAGAGCATGGCATATCCTACCTCAGAACAAACCTCTCCTTGATCTTTTAATGGCATGAGAAAACTATATACATAATTACATAGCCTAACGCATTTTTATCTATGCCTTTGTACAAAGGACTCTCTTTTTTTTGTCTAACATGCTTCTCCTCACTCTTTCCACGGACAAGTTTTGAAATCTCAGCTTTAATGACTACTCCACAGAAAAGCCCACCGTAGCCACTCCAACTAAAGACTAATGGGCTCCTGCCTTACTCTTTTCCCAAAGAGTGGGACTTGCTTTAAATATCATGTATTCATATATTTGGAGTAGTTTGGAGAGGTAAGCAGGTGACTGTAAGAGGTGCACATTCTTAGGATTCAGTGATATGGCATCCTGGGAGTCTTGTTTACTCACCCTAGTCCCAGCTCTAGTGGACAATCTGCAGGCAGCTAAAGTAGCTAGAGTTAGTGGCACACGGCCATGAACAGTCTCTCCCCACCCTCCTGTCTGCGTAAATTGTTCAGTACCAGCATCTTATGGCAAAGCTGATGCAGAGCCTCAAGCCTCTCTGCCTACCTCCCTTGCTTCCATGTCCTGCAATTCTTCTCGATATACTGCCCCGGGAGAGCCAACCATCCCCTCGGCCCTTTACACTAGTGTCCTTTCCTACAATGCCAGCCTTTCATCCTTGAAGGTGTCTTCATCAGAACATGGCAGCTCATGAGCTCATAGGGAATTCGTGTCAGTTCAAACCCCACAGTTATACTCACCCTCCTCCATCTTTCTCATGTTTTTAATTCATAGCACCTATTATGAATCAATTCTGTGCATTTTATATATGGATTTCTATTGAGTGTTGGGATATCCCTTTTACACTCCACCACTATGAGTAATCATGATAGTAAAGAAAACTTACTTCTTTAAGTTGCAACGGTGCTGCCAGAAGGTGGCTTTTATCTGTCTGACCCCTTCAGACACTGCCTCGCTCGTTTACAGAAGGTCAGTGATTAATAGGAAACCAGACCCCTTCGCCCAAGACCAGAAGATCCAAATGAGCATTCCACATACAAAATGCTCAATAGGTCATCTAAGACTGTGGGTTAAGCTCACATCATGCTCAACTTCTCCCTCTGACCACTCCTGATTCCTTACCTTGCCCTTTTCCACAGCCACTGAGTTCAGGGTTATACTGTCATGGGCATGTTATACATTCTACACACTAGTCTCTCAGATTCTGCTTTCTGAGAAGCTCAGCTTATGCCTGGTCTGTTCACCTGAAATCTGGCTTCTTTACACATACTTGTCTACCATAATCCTTTTCTCCTCACCAAATTCTGGAAGAAAGAAACTGCCAAGATATTGATTATGATAGCTGCAGCCATTTTAAAGCAAGGTTTGTTATGTTCAAGATGCCATGAGCTTTCGGAGTGTGGTTTATGGAGTTTGGAGGGGGCGTAATTAATAAAGGTTTGTGAATTTGGAAATCAATGCTTTGAACACACATAAAGGTAAACATACATAAAGAGCCAGGGCTATTACACCAGGCACCTACTGCTCTGGCAGTGTAGTCTTGCCTTCAGGGAGGAGGTATTGGGCTCTCTAAGCATAATCACTCTTAGAGAAAGAATCAATAGGTACTTAGAGACCCAAGAGAGAGGCTTGGAAATTAGAAAATCAGCCAACCTTGCCCACCCTGAACTGTGATTTACAAGGCATAGAGAACTTCTTCACTCACATCTCTGTTTTCAATACTAAATAGCCCATTGGCCTTTACATAAATCTTAAAGCCAGATGAAGAAGGTGATTAATAAACCAGTCTAGATATTCACTTAGAACAATGTTAAAATCATCACCATCCATGGCTTATGGAACACTGTTGCAAATCATGGTCAGAATAATATTCTTGGGAACGTGTAAGTTATTCTTGGTTGAGGCATGAGGAAATGGATTACATATGATTTTGGAAACTTCAGTGTTTCTTAAATTTATAATAAATCCAGCTTTATCTTTAAGGCAAATAGTTCTACTAACAAAAGAAGACCTACAAATTGATGGACCAACTTCTGCACTATCAGACTTTGCAGCAGTATTTTTTTAAAAAACAAAAACAAAAACCTTGCTCTCACCAAGATTTGAGTGGACTTTGCTACACTTTATCATTTAAATGAGTTTCCATATATGAACATTACTGAAATTACTCTGTAATATTGGAAATTTTCTTTTAATGTTAATAAAACATTTTTGACAAGTAATACAGCATTTAAACAGTGTATTTTTTCAACAGAATGGAGCCATTCCAGAATCTCCTTATAGCGGGGAATAATTATTTTCAATGCACATTTTCTCTATGAAAGCAAACACACTCACATTTTGTTTTCATACAGACCCTTTCTGCAGACTTGGAGTTCTAGTGAGAGTGTGCTCAAACACGGCACAGTCGAGCTTTTTTACCCAGTGCATGCTAAATGAAAGGAGAATTTGTTGGAAGGGCCATCTTTCTGAGTCAAGAAAATTTGTTGCAATAGATGAGCCTCCAGAGCATGCTATTATTGCAAGTACTTGCCATTTGTTCTTCAGCATGGCAGGTGCATCGGGACAAATAATGTCCTTGGGAAAGTCACGCCCTAGAGGTAGGGCATAACTCAGTGGTAAAGTACTTAGGTAGAATATATGAGGCCCTGGCTTTGATGCCACGGCAACACACACACACACACACACACACACACACACACACACACACACACACACACACAGCCCAATGGGAACCCCTCAGGATGTAACTTTAATCGGAAATAGGGTCTTTGCATATATAAGCACTTCAGCTGCGGCCACGGTGAGCGGTAGTGACCTAAATTTAATCGGCTATCATTTTGAAGACCAGGGGCTTTTGCACATAGAGATCTATGGACACAGAATGAAGGGGGTAGAAGAAACGCTTGGAGTAATTAAGGAAGAAGCCAATTAACAAATGGAACATGGCTAGGCTGTGCCAGCACCTAGAGCTCAGGCAACATGTCACTTTGCTTTCTGAACCACCCAGTTGGTCCTAATTTGTTCCGACCTAGGAAACTAAGAGAGAAGGATGCATTGACTCAAACCAACTCAGCTGAAACATGAGAGAAACTGATTTTATTTACTTATTTGGAATACAACAGGCCACACAAGGTTGTGATCAACACAGAACTTACAGCTGTTTTTTTTTTTTTTTTTCTTTTTCAGAAGGCCACTTTCTGGCTACCAGACTGCTCCTCTCATTGTAAGTGCCAGAGACTTGCCACTCCACTTTGCCTGTTCAGTAACTGTTCAGAAGGATGAAATGCTGCTCTCCTGACTCTAGGATGGGACAATTCTGAAGCACGCCTAACACCCTGAGCTCAGTTGTTATACCAAGTGAAGTTCTTTCTGTTAGATTGAACATGTCATGGCACTAGGGTGACCAAATCATCCTGGTTTTCCAAATAATCTTGAAAAATTAGCACTGAATGTTTCTCTTCTCTGGAAATACCCCAGGTCTAGGGAAACCAAGATGTTTGGTCCCTATCTAAAGGATCCTTCCTTGATTTTCCCTTTCCCTGTTTTCTTCCTACTGCTTTCCTGTAAATCTCTCAGGCATGGATATGTGAGTAGGAAACTCAACTGAAGACACTGCACAGAGATGGAGGGTAAAATGTGCATGAGATACTCAAGACTGGGTGATCGTTACTGCTATGTTCCTAGTAGTTGGTAAAGAAACATCTCAAATTCAAGAAGCAGAAGCGTGAAGAAAAAATTTCAAGTCCCTCTATATTTATCTATCTATATTTGATCCTTCAAATACACTGACAGGACACGTGATTGTGGTGACCAGGTGTGTCCTCATATGAAGGCCAATTCTCTGACTGCAAATCAACACTCAGTTTCCGAAATCGTTTCTACTCAGGGAACTTTCCTTTTTACAAGACTCTTGAAAGCACATCAGAAGCTAAACAAGAAACATAATGGAGAGAAGGGAATAGTAGATCTGGGCTGTTTAAAACATTCTTAGTAGGGCTTTTAGGGTTGGCTTGTTCCTTATAGGGCTAATTCCTACCTTTCCGAAGTCCTGTTCATTCTGCACAGAATAAGGATATCATAATGCAAGATGACTTCCAGGGGGGGTGCACATGTTTTTATTTTAGTGAATTTATTTATGCATGTATGTTATTATACAGATCAAACATCTATGTGTTAAGAAATTTAGACCATATAAAAGGACATCCCTTGAAGAAGGAGGAGGAGGAGGAGAAGAAGAAAACTCTCTTCTACCTCTATCCTTGAACTTTCTAGTTTTATATAGAGGCAACAGCTATTACCATTTCCTTAAATAACAGAGTGTGCTTCCCATACATTCTATGGAAATGTATAATCAGGATAGAAAAACATGTAGCGGTAGACTAGATTTAAAACTTTGAAGAGACCCTGGTGATGGGGTTTGAAATCTAAAACTGGATCCTTGACATAGGATAGACATCTTTCTTTCTTTCTTTCTTTCTTTCTTTCTTTCTTTCTTTCTTTCTTTCTTTCTTTCTTTCTTTCTTTCTTTCTTTCTAAATCACATTGCTGCACTGGAGAGACTACAACACCATTCCCATGCCCTGAATATTTTACATGGTCTGGTTTTCACTGTACTCTTCTGCCTGTGTAGTGATAACGCACAAAGATGCCAGTCATCATAATGACCAGTATCAGAATACCCAAAAGCATAATTCAGATGTGCTTTTATCACAGAATCACAGAATAAAAGGCATCAACCAAGACTAGTTTCCATGATAGATATGTAAAATTGGGCTCTTAAGAAGCTAGTTATTTAACAGAAGAGTTGGTAATATAGCTTAAATTACCTGACTTCAACTATGCTCGCTCTGATCAGAAGCCTTGTTTCCACTGGGTAATAGCTTCTGACCACCAGAGAAGCTTTTTCAGGCCAGACAGCATTCCTACCTTTGGAGTAGCTGCTTGAAGGTGCATCCCGAATTTTGCAGCACTCATCATGATGGAGTGCAGGATATTGTTCCCATCTCCTATCCAGCTGAGGGTGAGACCTTTGAGAGAGCCATAGTGTTCCTACAAAACAAGAGGTAACGGCATTGGATATGGGGAGGAAAACCCACTTTCGTGGAACAGTTACTAGAGTTAAGATAAAGAAAAACTTTTCCCTCGAAATAAATGCCTTATCGGAAGGAAGAGACTATATTTGGAATTATATTCAGTAACCTGAACATACAATCACAGAACTGTAGAGCTAAAAGGTTCTAATATTTTAAGCCAAGACGTGGTTGTGAGGCTTACATCGTCATGAATTTAAAGAATTAGCAATGTCAATGTCCAGATAGCAGCCTTGTACTGAAGATGAAACAAAGAAAAGGGGCAGAAAGCCATTACTTCTATGTAACTCACATTTGTTATTCTAAAGAAGTATTATCATGCAAAAAATACAGTATAGCATAGCCACCATCAATGGTCAAAAAACATGTCCACTATTACTCTGTTTATGGATACAGTTATGTGTAAAGTATAAAGGCACTCCTCAGATTACAAATACAAATATCATGGTAACAACTTCTTTGTAGGGTGGGAGTAAAGGAATGGACATAGTATGTTCCAACTCAATTATTTCATTTTAAAACAATAATGAATCTAAATTACTTGATTCATTGCTTTAGAAATGGACAAAACTGCTCTAAACGTGGGGCTCACTAGGAAAGAATCTCTCAATTATGCATGAGGCCCAGGGTTCCATCCCCAGCACCACAAAAGAAAAAATTTGATAAAGCAGTATTACGTATGGGTAAGAATTTGTTTTTATTTTTTAAGTTTAAAAAGTATTCATTTTATGGAGGGATGGCAAGAACATGCTACGACATATATGTGGAAGTCATAGGACAACTTCCAGGCACCATCCTTCCACCCTTCCACCCTTCCACCCTTCCACCCTTCCACCCTTCCACCCTTCCACCCTTCCACCCTTCCACCCTTCCACCCTTCCACCCTTCCATCTTGTGGTTTCCCAGAACCGATGTCAAGTGACTTTATTCACTGAGCTGCCCTAGCATCCTGTTTTTATTTGTTTTGAAATGAAAATTTAAAAAAATCAAAAAAAGAGACAAGAAAAAACGGAACAAAAATTTATAGAAGGGGGAAGGGAGGCTGGAGAGCTGGCTCAGCGGTTAGGAGCACTGACTGCTCTTCCAGAGGTCCTGAGTTCAAATCCCAACAACCACATGGTGGCTCACAACCATCTGTCACGGGATCTGAGACGCTTTTCTAGTGTGTCCGAAAATAGCTACAGTGTACTCATATACGTAAAATAAATCATCCTTTTAAAAAAACAGAAAAATGTCTGCAGGGTTAATACATTTAAAGTTAAATCCTCATAAATATCAAAGAAGGAGAAAGAATGAGTCATTTGGAGATCACGGAACTAGTAGGTGGCGAGGCTAGTATGTGAAGGCAGGTTCACCTCACTTAAACCTTGTGATCTTCATAACCTGTTCTTCAGTCACTGAAATCATATCTTGGTGTTGCCTTGGTCAAGTGTTGCACAAGGGCCAGCAGGAGACCCTATGATAAACAGAACAGCTCATGTCCCCTTAGTGAGTTCATGACTTAGTAATGATAAAGTTCCAGAGGGAAACATGAAGTCATCTAGTGTCTACATAAGATTTCCCTCAAAACCAGAAACTTTCTGTCTGACATTGTTTCTTCTTCTCTGTGTGGATCTTGTCCTCACCTCCAAACAGCATTTCTTTGTGTTTGACTTCTCATTTAAATGCTCACAGCTCATTACAAGCATCAAATTCAAAGGAAGGTCAACCTATATCCAGTTTGCCTTTTCTCTTCAAAATCATCCAGAGACATGGAAACCCTGATTGTTAAGATTCTGAGTGACAAGATCATGTAGTTTGGATGTGTCAATCCAAATGAATAATGTAGGTCTTAAAAGTCATTCAAGTGTCTGATTTGGGTATAATAGCTGACTTAGATCCTTAATACTATAAAGTCTACATGTTCTTTATTCTATTTCTAATGAATTTATAAAATGGCAGGAAGTGCCCTTTTCTATTATTAAACGGTAACAGAGCATCTTGTGCATTTAAAGTAAACTCCTCTACTCCTCATCTCCAAGTTACGGAGTGTAGTGTCTGTAGGATGACTGTATAAGTTTCTTTCCATGGTGCTGGGATGAAATACCTGACAAAGGCACCTTAAGGTAGGAATGAACGGGCTATGTGGAGCTCACAGGTTCAAGGATATGGTTCATCATTGTAGGGGAGTCTGGGCCGCTAGACTTTGAGATAGCTGGTCACATTGCACCCAGTCAGGAAGCGGAGAGAAAGGGGAGTCCTAGCACTTAGCTCACTTCCTCCTTTCCCTTCACATTAGAACCCCAGGTCACGCTACCCACAATTAACGTCACTCTTCCCACCTCTTGTAGGCAGTGACTCAAAGATGTATTCAGAGGCTTGTCATTTAGGTGATTCTAGATCTCAAAAGGTTAACAATGTTAACCGCACAGTCGCATAAGTCGTATTCATTCCACACGCAATTTCATTCCTTAATCATCCATTGCTAAATTGAGCAACAGAAAGCAAAACGATTGAAAGAACAGAAGATATGAGAGGGGCTAAAGGGGGTTTGGAGGTAGGATTTAGAAGAAAAGGTCATACAGTCTCTTTAGAGCAATGTTCTGTTTTCTAGATCTCTAGTATTCACACATGTGCATACTTTTTAAGATCAAAGTTACTCATAATAACTGCTAAACATCATGTAAATAAATGGTTCCACTTGAGAGTTAGGAATGATTTGTTGTTGTAAAGCAAAGAAATACACCAACCTGGAGTGTAAGGTAATCAGCCAGGATCTGGATAGGATGATACAGGTCTGACAGTCCGTTGACAATTGGGATGGTTGCTTCCTTAGCCAGGATGTCCAGATCTGATTGTTTATACACTCGAGCTAACACTGCATCTGTCATGCTAGATAACACACTGGGGCAAACCAAGAAGAGACATTCTTACAATTGTTCTCAACAACTCCTTCTTTAATACAAGCTCCTTAAAGATATGAGTAAGTACAAATATATGAAAATGTGTGTATTGCAATACACCTAGGAGTGCGACAGTTTGAAAAGCTAACACTAAATATATAGTCATTATAGAGGACAGACATTGTTCCTCCACCCATATCTTATTCAGTGACCATGTTACATTTTTGTGGAGCTAAGAAATCAATTGTGAATCTGGCAGACATGATGATAAAGTATGACTGATACACGAAACTTTTTTCCATTTACCTAGGTTTAAAGGGACAAGAACAAACAGCAAGACATTAAAAAAAAAGCATTCATGACTTGGTATGTGGATAATTTTTCTTTATATTACCCAACAGGGGGAAATTTTTTTATTTGTTTTCATAGTATATAAAGCATCCATGTAGCAACTATGGAAGCACACATACAAACCCTACAGGAGAGAACCTTCTGCACAAAAAACCATCCACTGACAGGCTCTGAATGTCACCATCTACATCTGTAGCTTCAAGGCCAAGGGCACCTTCTCCTCACACTGTTCCCACCCAGTAACTAGGCTCAGCAGAGGAGAATGGAGCTGGACCATTAAGTCTTTCCTCTGGAGCACCCCACAGCTTCTGCAAGCTTTTGTTTTTTAAGCAACAATGCCACCTAGGTCTGTCCTACCCATATCTTCTTTACTTTCTCACGTGCATGGGCCAGTCCTGCATGCTGATATGAAGGCTTTATCTCAACCCTTGATTCATGTTTTCTACCTCTTTTGTTTTCCGTGGGCGTTTCCCTTAATAAATGTCTTACATGACTAATTCTATCTTGATGTCTGATTCACAGTGGACCTGTACTAACAGCTCAAAATGAACTCCGGTGCTTATAAAATTCTCCCCCAAAGACTCACCACTTGCAGAATCAAGGATTGAAAAAAATATTCATATATTAAAAATTTCCTAGATATTCTGATTCTTTCAAATGTTTGTAGATTCTTATATTTCCAGATTTTTTGAATTGGCAAAGTTCCCCAAAATATCTGGATATCTACACAATATCTCTGAGTAGTAACTTACTTACTCTTTTCTAGTAAAGCAGAGAAAATTTTAACACAAAAATGGTATGGAGAGTGATGCTTAAAATTTGGAAACTGGGATGCCTGAAACTTACTTTATTGTTTTAGTTCTTTTTTATTTTGTAACTGATGGCAGCAGTAGAGGAATCCGGATAATTTGTAGCTATAAAGTGTTTTAAGTACATTGTGTTTTGTAGCATGAGATAGGTGAATAAAAAGGCCACTTTGTAGGTTAAGTGATATCACTTCTCCCAAGGCTCAGAGAACATTGCAGAAAAAAGGTTGGAAAGATTACAAGAGTCAAAAGTTCAAGACTCACAGTGAAACAGTGTCTTCTGGACATGCCAGGACCATATCAGGCAGGAACTCACAGTAGCCTGTACAAGACACACCCATAATCAAGGCAGTCAACATTCTAGCAAGGAGTAGGAAGTGGGTTATCAGCCCTTACCACTAACTGAGGAACTATGGACCGTTGATGGCTTCTGGGGGATAAAGGGTTTGTTTGTGTTAGGAGTGTGGCTCCTGGTAGTAAAACCAGGATAGTGGATAGCCTTATACTGAGGGGTATATGGGCAGTATAAAATTGATTCCGTGGGTTATTTAAAACAAAAAGGAAGTCAAAAGTGGAGAGGGAGGGTGGATTGGGGAGGATTACATGGAATAATGGGGAGAATATGATCAAAACATAGTATATTAAATTCTTTAAGAATTAACAAAATATTTTTTTAAAAAAATACACTGTATCAGTGATCTTTTGGTGGTGTCTCAAGCAACACCAAAAACAAGGGTTTTCAAACCCTGCTCCACAGGAAAATCATTTGGAATATTTTCAAAATCTTTGATGTTTACTCCATATAGTATATATGAAGAAAACCCGAATCTCTAAGGAGTAGTACTTAAGGATTGGCAGATTTGTTTGTTTGTTTGTTTTGCTTTGTTTTGTTTTGTTTTTTAATTTCCAAAGAGATGCTAATATCCAGCTAAGGCTGAAAACCCAAAAATAGCACATTGCTTTTTAGATCAATATTGCCAGAACCTGGAATCTAAGCAGGTGCTCAGTATCTCAAATTCTACCCAGATTTACTGCCATGACATGATCTCTATTGTGACTGGATCTCCAAGTGGCAAACTTGCATATTGAAGTTCTTACTAAAGAGGGAGTGAAAGCTACTGTGTTTAAAAAAAATTCCAGATTCTTTTCCTAGAATCTTAGCAATGTAGGAAAAAATTCAAGAATACTCTGCTTCTGAGATAGTAGTCTATAATGGATGCCAAGGAATACTTCTTTCTGGGTTACTTAAAAGAAAAAAAAAGATCTCAAATCCTCTGAGCCATAGAATGATACAGCCACTGATATTCCCCAGTAAAGCCTCCTACATTAGAACAATGAGCTACCCCATTTATCTGATGACCTGGGGACAATGGAACTTTGTTGAGTCTTCTGTTACTACACAGAAGCCTGGATCTCAAATATAGAGGATGACTTCTGAATTCCAGAGTGTTCCAGATAACCTTCCAAAGATTAAGAACACTCCTCTAAGGCATCAATAACAGTTTAAAGAATTTCATATCTGCTAGGACTTCCAAGAATCTTCGTCGTAGAAGCATGCAAGTTTCTATCTCTACTGTAGAAAAGTTACTCAATGAAACTGGACAACTTAGTAAGGTCTAAACCATAATCAACTAGTAAATCCATATTTAGGGAGAATCAATTTGGTGATACGTACAATCTCATAAGAGGTGCAGAAGTATGGTTCACTTTATATGGCATACTTTAAACTTCTTACAGTGTATCCAGACGCCTCCTAACCCAGTGGCTTTGCCTTGGTCTCACCTTTTATACTTTCAGCACCTCCCAATATCCCAGGAACTTAGGATTAATCTGTTAATCCATTGATGAAGCCAGAGCACAAATGACCCAATCCCTTCCCAGAAGCCCTGCCTCTGAATATTTCTGCTGAACTAAGCATTTATCACACATGGATGTCCAGTCTGAACTGGAAGAGGACCCAGGCACAGGGAGAAAGCATAAAAGATTTGGAGTCTCATGTACTTGAAGGTAAGAGGAAGATAACCCTGGACATGGTCCTAGATTTGAAGCAGACAGGTACCGTGTAATGTATCATGGGAGGATTATACTCTAGAAAATTCTCTAGAGCGTACTAGCACAAAGAGTTTGGAAGTGGTTTGTAGTGTAACTACACACCAGCCTTCAGAAAGCAAAATCAACATATGCAGTACTCCAGCTGCCGGGCCATTTTGGAGAGCTATGAATGAACTCATGAAATGTCTGTTAACATATGCTCTGCAAGTTTGACGTCACCATAAAGGAATGGAAAGGTAAAAAGCCAGCAGACAGGACTGCGGGTATAAGGTAAGTCCTTAGCTAACATGAATAGGACTGTAGTTCAACCACCAGCACCAAATGAAAAAGTCAGGCATGGTAGTGCATACCTGTATTTACAGTATTCTGAAGGTTGAGGTGGGAGGATCACTATCGTTCAAGGCCAGCCTTGGTTTCTTAGTAAGACACCTTCTCACCCACACACCACACACGTGTACACAAAGTAGAAATGAATCTGCATTCTCCTTATGCAGGTTATAAAGGAAACTATCATTTGGGATAATCTCTTTTATGATCACGCAGATCGCATAGTCAGAATAGAAGTTTGTAATGACAAGATGGTATAGCATCCTTTAGGAATGAGCACTTCTCACTACTGATCTGCTACAGCTATTCAAATCCCTGAGAATCCTCACATTCCAATAAAGCTCCTCTGGGGACGAGAGGAGAAAGAGAGAGAGAGAGAGAGAGAGAGAGAGAGAGAATGGAATAACAACTTGGTGTGTTATTTACTGGGTGGATTAAGATTTTATACACACGTTATGTATTTTCCTTTCATCTCAGTCAATTACCAAGAATGACAGTACAGAAGCTATTGTTTTCAATCCCCGAGATTCCTGCAAGAATCCTTAGGACGAAGAATTTGGTCTTTAACAATATTCTATTGCAATATATATGGAAAGGGAACTATTAGAGGATATTCAATTCAGCGTCCTTGGCAGGATAAAACCAGAATGAGTCTGCAACATTACATTATTGCCAGGAAGAAAGAGAGGCCTTTAAATGGCAAGGGCACTGCTACTGAGGAGGGAGTCATCTTAAAGAAGCTTCCATTTTCAAGCTTATAATTATTTAGAGTGGTAAAATTTATTTTTCATGAAACAAGTTCTATTTGTTGTAAAAAGCCTTGATACTTGTAAGAAATGAATTAATATAAAAAGAATAAAAGAGAAATATTAAAAAATGAGGTACCTCTACATTTAAATTTATTTAAACAAGTGGGAACACATACATACATATGCCCATGCATACACACACACACACAAACTCACACACACACACACACACACACACACTCACACACATATGTGTGTATATTTTCAAATAGATTCAAATAGATACTTTATGGGTATTTTCATTAAATGTATTTTTGAATGTTAAGCATGTATACATATATACATATTTATACATGTATATTATTTTCAATCTGCTTAATACAGATTTATCAGCCAACTGGCTCTTGAGACAGTAGAAACTGTTTCAAATATAGGCTCTCTCAGCATTTGTGGTTTCTAGAAAGGGGAAGCAGCGGGGACTCCAGCATTTAACTAGCACCAGTTGTCATGTGATTTCCAATGCGATTGAACTGTTATTCCAAAATAAAGACTTAAACTGTCAGTCTAAAGTTCCAAATTCATTTTCTTGTTTCTCTGAAAGGGAAGTCTTTTCATGACTTAACTAATATTAACTCAATGCCAAGAAACAAGGTCCATCCTTTAACACATTGAGAGAGGACAAGTGTCTTTTATTACAAAGCTGTGGTAATGGGTCATGTACAGTCATAAATTAAAGGAAAACGAATGGAACCAAAGTAACACCTCATCTTAAAAAGTTTCTTAAAAGCCAAGAATGGGCATGAAAGATAACAATGAGGTTCCTGTAGTAAACAGAATAATGGTTCACAAAGATGCCCATGTTCTAATCCCCGAATTTTCACAAATTGAATGCGTGGATAATCTCAAAGCAATGATTTGAGAGAGAATGATTTCCCTGAGTTGGATTCCATGTAATCTGTATCCCCCTATAAAAGAAAGAAAGAGACGAGAAATGGGAAATGATGCAGTGGTGAGAGGTTTGGGGGTGAGCTGAAAGATGTGGGCTACCTCTGCCATCTGGCAAGATGAAGGATCCAAATCTTCCCCAGAATCATCAGAAGGAGGCACCTCTTCTAAATTTCAGACACCCAACACAGAAAGTTCACTTTTTAATTGCATAAGCCATGACATTTGGGATAGCATGTTAAAGAAACAACAAAACTGAAAACTATTTTGGTAAGTTACAACAGCTGGAATTCAGCTTGCCTTGACCTTAACTACCAGTTCTCACTAACCAATCAGAATCAAGTGCTTAACAACAATTTAATTTTTTTTAAATGTAAGAGTCTTAGTTCTCTATATCTTGTTTTTAATTAGATATATTTCTTTACTTACATTTCAAATGTTGTTCCTTTCCTGATTTCCTGTCCATAAATCCCCATCCTCTCCCCCTCTCCCATACGAGTATTTCATCCATCCCCCATACTGTCCCCCCATATTCCCCTGCCCTGGGGTGCAACCTTGGCAGGACCAAGGGCTTCCCCCTTCCACTGGTGCCCCAACAAGGCTATTCTCTGCTACATAAGCAGTTGGAACCCTGGGTCAATCCACGTATAGTCTTTCGATAGTGGTTTAGTTCCTGGAAGCTCTGGTTGGTTGGCATTGTTGTTCTTATGGGGTTGCAAGCTCCTTCAACTCTTTCAATACTTCCTCTAATTTCCCCCAAGGACTTCCTCTTCTCAGTTCAGTGGTTTGCTGTTAGCATTGACCTCTGTATTGGACATGCTCTGGATGTCTCTCTCAGGAGAGATCTATATCTGGTCCCTTTCAGCATGCATTTTCTAACTTCATCAATCTTATCTAGTTTTGGTGGCTGTATATATGTGGTCCACATGTGGGGCAGGCTCTTAATGACCATTCCTTTAGTCACTGCTCTAAACTTTGCTTCCATATTCCCTCCTATGGATATTTTCCCCCTTTTAAGAAGGAGTGGGAGCATCCGCATTTTGGTCATCCTTCTTCTTGAGCTTCCTGTGGTCTGTGGATTGCACCTTGGGTAGTTCCAGCTTTTGGGCTAATATCCACTTATCAATGAGTGCATACCAAGTGTGATTTTTTGGGTTACCTCAGTCAGGATGATATTTTCTAGTTCATTCCATTTGACTATGAATTTCATGAAGTCATTGTTTTTGATAGCTGAGTAGTACTCCATTGTGTAGACGTAACACACTTTTTGAATCCATTCCTCTGTTGAAGGGCATCTGGGTTCTTTCCAGCTTCTGGCTATTATAAATAAGGCTGCTATGAACATAGTGGAGTATGTGTCTTTGTTGTATGTTGGAGCATCTTTTGAGTAACCATTGAAATTTTATTCCTGCCTTCCTAAGATTATTCTTTTTTCTTTCCATCCTGGTCGAATTACAAAAAATTGAAAGTATGTAAAAGCATCCACAGCCCAGTGATGTTTTAATTCCAGGACTGGGAACAAATAAAAGATGAGGTATAAGAATAAAATAATATCAATGAAAGTAGTCAGAGCATTATGGCCTGGCCACAGCTCTCGGACCCAAAACCGGCACCGAGAGCACTGGTCTCCCAAGAGCCCTTTCGCTCCTAAGATCACTGGCTCACAGGCCCACAGGAGGGACAAGCTCCAGTCTGAGATGGCAAGACCAACTAACATCCGAGATAACCAGATGCCAAGAGGCAAGAGCAGGAACCTAAGCAACAGAAATCAAGAATACTTAGCAACATCAGAGCCCAGTTCCCACACCAAAGCAAATACTGGATATCACAATATACCAGAAAAGCAAGATTTGGATTTAAAATTACATCTCAGGATGATGTTAGAGGACTTTAAGAACATAAATAACTAATTTAAAGAAATACATGACAACACAGGTTAACAAGTAGAAGCCCTTAAAGAGGAAATACAAAAATCCCTTCAAGAATTTCAGGAAAACACAACCAAATAGGTGAAGGAATTGAACAAAACAATCCAGGATATAAAAATGGAAATAGAAACAATAAAGAAAGTACAAATGGAGAAAACCTTGGGGATAGAAAACCTAGGGAAGAGATCAGGAGACATAGACACAAGCATCACCAACGGAATATAAGAGATAGAAGAGAGAATCTCAGGGGCAGAAGATACCATAGAAAACATGGTCAAAGTAGTCAAAAAATGCAAAAAGCAGGAAGCTCCTAACCCAAAACATCCAGGAAATCCAGGACACAATGAGAAGATCAAACCTACAGATAATAGGTATAGAAGAGAACGACAATTCCAGTTTAAAGGACCAGAAAATATCTTCAACAAAATTATAGAAGAAAACTTCCCTAACCTAAAACAAGAGATGCCCAGGAACATACAAGAAGCCTATAGAACTACAAACAGATTGGACCAGAAGAGAAATTCCTCCCATCGCATAATTGTCAAAACACCAAGTAAAGAAACAAAGAGAGAATATTAAAATCAGTAAAGGAAAAGGGTCAAGTAGCATAGAAAGGTAGACCTATCAAAATTACACCAGATTTCTCACCAGAGACTATGAAATATAGAAGATCCTGGGCAGATGTAATACAGACTCCAAGAGAACACAAATGCCAACCAGGCTACTATATCCAGCAAAATTCTCAATTACCACAGATGGAGAAACCATGATATTCCATGACAAAATCAAATTTACACAATATCTTTCCACAAATCCAGGCCTACTAAGGATAATAGATGGAAAACTCCAACACAAGGAAGGAAACTACACCCTCGAAAAAGCAATGAACCTGAAAGAAATACCCACTTAAACATAAGTCCACCTCTAACAATAAAAATGACAATAAACAACAATCATTGGTTCCTAATATCAATAGACTCAATTCCCCAATAAAAAGACATAGGCTGACAGACTGGATATGTAAACAGGACCCAGCATTTTGCTGGATACAGAAAATGCACCTCAGTGACAAAAACAGATACTACCTAAGTGTAAAAGGCTGGGAAATTTTTTCCCAAGCAAATGGTCCAAAGAAACAAATTGGAGTAGCCATTCTAATATCAAATAAAATTGACTTTCAACCAAAAGTTATCACAAATGATAAGAAAGGACACGTCATATTTTCAAAGGAAACATCTACCAAGATGAACTCTCAATTCTGAACATCTGTGCTCCAAATGCAAGGGCACAAACATTCATAAAAGAAACTTTATTAAGCCCAAAGCATACATTGCACCATACAAAATAATAGTAGGAGACTTCAACCCCCCACTCTCATTGATGGACAGATCGTGAAAACAGAAAGTAAAGAGAGACATGGTGAAAATTACAGAACTTATTAACCAAATAGATTTAACAGATATCTATAGAACATTTCATTATAAAATGAAAGAGTATACCTTCTTCTCAGCACCTTATGGTACATTCTCAAAATCTGACCATATAATTGATCACAAAACAGGCCTCATTAAATCCAAGGTGATTGAAATAATCCCACGCATCCTATTAGATCACCATGGACTAAGGCTGGTCTTCAATGACAACAAAAACAACAGAAAGCCTACATAAACATGGAAGCTGAACAACACTCTATACTCAATGACAACTTGGCCAAGTTAGAAATAAAGAAATTAAAACTTAGAATTTAATGAAAATGAAGGCACAGCATACCCAAACTTATGGGATACAATGAAAGCTGTGCTAAGAGGAAAACTCATAGCTCCGAGTGCCTGCAGAAAGAAACAGGACAGAGCATATGTCAGCAGCTTGACAGCACACCTAAAAGCTCTAGAACAAAAAGAAATAAATTCACCCAAGAGGAGTAGAAGGCAGGAAATAAGCAAACTCGGGGCTGAAATCAAACAAGTAGAAACAAAAAGGACTATACAAAGAATAAAAAACCCAGGAGCTGGTTCTTTGAGGAAAATCAAACCAGAGCGCAGAAAGACAGTATCCAAATTAACAAAATCAGAAATGAAAAGGGAGCCATAATGACAGAGACTGAGGAAATTCAAACAATTCTCAGATCCTGCTACCAAAGCCTATACTCAACAAAACTGGAAAATCTCCAGGAAGTGGAAAATTTTCTAAACAGACACTGGATACCTAAAGAAATAGAAACAGCCATTAAAAGTCTCCCAACCAAAAAAATGCCCAGGACCAGATGGGTTTAGTGTAGAATTCTATCAGACCTTCAAAGAAGACCTCACACCAATATTATTCAAACTTTTCTACAAAATAGAAACAAAAGGAACACTACCCAATTCATTATTTGAAGCCACAATTATGCTTATACCTACACAAAGACCACACAAACCCTACAAAGAAAAAGAACCTCAGACCAGTTGCCCTCATGAATATCTATGCAAAAATACTCAATAAAATCCTCAAAAACCAAATCCAAGAACACATCAAAATGATAATTCACCATTTTCAAGTTGGCTTCATCCCAGGAATGCAAGAATGTTTCAATATAAGGAAATCCACCAATGTAATTCACTATATAAATAAACTCAAGGGAAAAAACCACATAATCATTTCATTAGATGAGGAGAAAGCATTTGACCAAATTCAACACCCCTTCATGATAAAAGTCCTGAAAAGATCAGAAATTCAAGGCCCATACCTAAACATAGTAAAAGCCATATACAGCAAACCAGTAGCCAACATCAAACTAAATGGAGAGAAACTTGAAGCAATCCCACTAAAATCAGGGACTAGACAAGGCTGCCCACTCTCTCCCTACTTACTCAATATAGTACTGGAAATCCTAGCCAGAGCAACCAGACAGTGAAAGGAGGTCAAAGGGATACAAATTGGAAAGGAAGAAGTCAAAATATCAACATTTGCAGATGATATAATCGTATATTTAAGTGACCCCAAAAATTCCACCAGAGAACTCCTAAACCTGATGAACAACTTCAGAAAAGTGGCTGTGTATAAAACTAACTCAAACAAACCAGTAGTCTTCCTCTATTCAAAAGATAAACAGGCTGATAACGAAATTAGGGAAATGACACCCTTTGAAATAGCCACAAATAATATAAAATGTCTTGGTGTGACTCTAACCAAGCAAGTGAAAGATCTGTATGACAAGAATTTCAAGTCTCCGAAGAAAGAAATTGAAGAAGATTTCAGAAGATGGAAAGATCTCCCATGCTCGTTGATTTGCAGGATTAATATAGTAAAAATGGCAATCTTGCTGAAAGCAATCTACAGATTCAATGCAATCCCCAATAAAATTCCAACTTGATTCTTCATAGAATTAGTAAGAGCAATTTGTAAATTTATTTTAAAAGCAAAAAAGCCCAGGATAGCTACAACTATACTCAACAATAAAGAACTTCTGTGGGAATCACCATCCCTGACCTCAAGCTGTATTACAGAGCAATCATGATAAAAATTGCATGGTATTCGTACAGAGACAGACCGGCAGATCAGTGGAATAGAGTTGAAGACCCGAAAATGAACCCACATGCCTATGGTCACTTGATCTTTGACAAAGGAGTGAAAACTGTCCAATGGAAAAAGACAGCATTTTCAACAAATAGTGCTGTTCAACTGGAGGTCATCATGTAGAAGAGTGCAAATTGACCCACACTTACTTCCTTGTACAAAGCTCAAGTCCAAGTGGATGGCAGACCTCCGCATATAACCAGATACATGGAAACTAATAGAAAAGAAAGTGAAGAGCCTTGAACACAAAAGAACAGGGGAAATTTTCCTGAAAAGAACACCAATGGCTTATGCTCTAAGATCAAGAATCGACAAATGGGACCTCATAAAATTGCAAAGCTTCTGTAAGACAAAGGACACTGTTACTGGAACAAAATGGCAAACAGCAGGTTGGGAAAAGATCTTTACCAGTCCCACATCCAATAGAGGGCCAATATCTAATTTATACAAAGAACTCAAGAAGTTTGACTCCAGGGAATTAAATAATCATATTAAAAATGGGGTATGGAGCTAAACAAAGAATTCTCAGCTGAGGAATAGCGAATGGCTGAGAAATACCTAAAGAAATGTTCAATATCCTTAGTCATCAGGGAAATGCAAATCAAAACAACCCTGAGATTCCACCTCACACCAGTCAGAATGGCAAAGATCATAAACTCAGGTAACAGCAGATGCTGGTGAGGATATGGAGAAAGAGGAACACTCCGTGATTGTTGGTGAGATTGCAAGCTGGTACAACCACTCTGGATATCAGTCTGGAGTTTCCTCATAAAATTGGACATAGTACTAACTGAGAACCCAGCCATACGACTCCTGGGCATACACCCAAAAGACTCTCCAACATATAACAAGGACATATGATCCACTATTTTCATAGCAGCCTTATTCATAATAGCCAGAAGCTGGAAAGAACGGAGATGTCGTTCCACAGAATAATGGATACAGAAAATGCAGTACATTTACACAATGGAGTACTACTCAGCAATTAAAATCAATGACTACATGGAATTTTTAGGCAAATGGATGGAACTAGAAAAATCTTCCTGGGGCTGGGGATTTAGCTCAGTGGTAGAGCGCTTACCTAGGAAGCGCAAGGCCCTGGGTTCGGTCCCCAGCTCCGAAAAAAAGAACCCCCCCCCCCAAAAAAGAAAAATCATCCTGAATGAGGTAACCCAGTCACAAAAGAATACACATAATATGTACTCAAAGATAAGTGGATATTAGCCCAAAAGCTTGAAATACCTAAGAATAAATTCAGAGGTCATAGAAGAAGGAAAATCAAAACGTGGATGCTTTATTGCTTCTTAGAAAGGAGAACAAAATACTCATGGGAGGAAATACAGGGGCAAAGAGTAGAGCAAGGACTGAAGAAAAGGTCAACCAGAAACTGCTCAACCTGGGAATCTATCCCATATGCAGCCACCAAACTCAGTCACTATTGTGTGAGTGAGTTTGCACTCGTGCCAAGAAGTGCTTGTTGCCAGAAGCCAGATATGGCTGTCCCCTGAGAGGCTATGCTAGAGCCCCACTGATACAGATGAGGGTGCTTGTAGTTAACCATTGGACTGATCAAGGAGGCTCCAATGGAGGAGTTAGAGAAAAGACTGAAGGAACTCAAGGGTTTTGCAGCACTATGGGAAGAACAATAGTATCAACCAACCAGTCCCCACCAGAGCTCCCAGGGACTTAACCACCAACCAATAAGTACATATGGAGGGACCCAGGACTCCAGCCACATATGTAGCAGAGGATGGCATAGTTCAGCATCAATAGGAGGAAAAGCCCTTGGTCCTGTGAAAGCTTGTTTCCCCAATGTAGGGTAATGCCAGGGTGTTGAGTTGGAAGTGGGTGGGTGGGAGTAGGAGCACACTCATAGAAGCAGAGGGAGGGGGGATGGGTTATGGGAGAGGAGGGAAAGGAAATAAAATTTGAAATGTAAATACATAAAATATCCAAGAAAAATAAAATTTAAAAAAGAACATTATACCTGTTTTATCATCAAAATATCAATTGAGTCTGCAATCAATATGATATGTGTACATTTTCTTTTGTGACTACATATTGAAAGCATCTGATTAAGTTTGCAATCAATATGGAAATGTTTGAGTTGGGCCTTCTTCACTTCTTACACATTTGACTGAATAAGCAATATGGGTCTTTTTGCTTTCTGTAGTCCTGGGTATAGAACCCAGGGCCTCATGCATGCTACAAGTGCACTACCTCTGAGCTATACAGTCAGCCTTTACATTCAAATTGTTAAAGAAATGCAAATTCTGAATGCATAGTAGAGTCACTAGGAGGGCTTCCAAAGCATCAGCAGCTGAATGTTTCATTCAGAAGGTCTCTTTTCTAACAAGCACCCAAGGGTTGCTTATGTTTTGCTATGGTAACCACATTTTGAGACTAAGTGACATAGAAGAATGCACTCTGAATTATCTGAATTATATTTAAAGGAATTGTAAATGTTTGATGCATTAATATGATTAATAGATTGAACTGTAAGCAAATGACAGTGTAAGGAATAGTGCTGTATTCACAAGTAGTTCCTTGAACATTCATGTACCATAAAAAGGAAGCATGTCAACCTTTATCAAAAGCACCACTCGGCCCTCCTTTAGCCATGGCATCCAATGATATGGCTATGATGTGGGCCAACTGGGAGAAGCAGTTCCCAGAGTGCTTTTTGCATTAGGAAGACTTGGGGGACAAAGATATTAAAGATGCTTTGCGTGATTTATGCATATTATTTTCTGCAGCATTGGTTCCTTCATGCTTAAAGTTTCTTGAAACAGAGAATTCACTCATTTTATGCTTTTAGGCTAACAGAGATCATTTTAAAATATGAACAAGCCAATGAAAACAATGACAAACTTGCAGCTAGAGCTGGAGGCTTTGTGCAGCTCATCATTTAAAGCCCCAGTTCTAAACGTCTTAAGAGCTTGATTATACTTGTTACAAAGGGAAGGCTGACAAGTTAAAAATACTTCCTGGCTCGGGAAAGATATGTCCTTTTGGTCTCTTTTCATTTCTATTGAATAGAAATGGAGTTCTGCTTTGTTTCCAGTATATCCCTGCAAGTTCTCAGATGCTCTCAGGCCTCTGCCAACAATTATAGCAAAACAACATTGGCACAATCTCTATTTCCTGTATTTAAAATGTCCTGCAAGCAAACAACGGTGTGCCGTAGGTATTTAATAGCTAATGTTGGGATTTTTCAACAGCTTAAAATATTTATCCATCCTATTTTGTGTGGATGATTAACATGTCAAACATCATGTGTTCTTTTTTGCACACTAAAAGGGAAGAATGGTTGAATTCTTTCAATGTGAAGATGCTATAGGACAACGAATGTTAACTCGGACTCTTTTCTTGATGGTGGTGCTCTCATTTGTAATAACTTCTTTACAGTGGTTATTGTCTAAGGGAGTTTTATTGTAATAATCAGAAAACAACTACGTCACCCAACGAAAGAAACATTTCTGCTTCTGGTGGTGGTTCATGCCTGTAACACCAGCACAAAATACACTCAGGCACGAAGTTGGCTGAAAGATCAAGGTCAACCTAGTTTGCACAGTGATTTCAAGGCGACCAAGCAATACAGACCGAAACAATTACAAATGGAACTGGGAGCAGGGCAGGCTAAGGATACAGCCCAGTGAAAGGCATTAAGAAAGTTACCATGAGGTGCTGAGAAGAAGGTATATTCTTTTCTTTTAGGCTCAAATGTTCTATAGATATCTGTTAAATCCATTTGGTTCATAACTTCTGTTAGTTTCACTGTGTCTCCATTTAGTTTCTGTTTCCATGATCTGTCCATTGATGAGAATGGAAGGTTGAAGTCTCTGACTATTATTGTGTGAGGTGCAATGTATGCTGTGAGCTTTAGTAAGGTTTCTTTTATGAATGTAGGTGCATTTGGAGCATAGATATTCAGGATTGAGAATTCATCTTGCTGGATTTTTTTCTTTGATGAATATGAAGTGTCCTTCCTTATCTTTTTTGATGACTTTTGGTTGAAAATAGATTTTATTTGATACTAGAATGGCTACTCCAGCTTGTTTCTTGAGACCATAGAGCTTTTTACAATAATAGCGAAATCTTGGTCCTGTTAAAGCAATGAGATGATTCTGGAATGTCTTATCTTAAAGACAGATGGAGTTTGTTTCAAACTGAGCCAACTGGAACACATAGCACATTTGCCAAGTAAGGGAAGATATGTGCATCCATACAGATAACAACTATGTGCATTAAAACTTTCAAATATTTTAAAATCCATGAATTTTATAAATATGTTAAAATCGAAGAATATTAAGATTTTCTGATGGTCAAGTGAAGTAAGACTTGAACAACAGGAAATGTGTTCTTCAATGTGACCAGGGCAAAGATGGTTATTATTAATATCAATATTATTAATATTAGTAGGACCAATTTCCAGTCAATTTGAAAGATAGCTCTTAATCTGTATAAGTTCTTGGTCAAAAAAGCCAGATGAAATTAGAAAATGGAAGAAGGCTGTTTAGTATATGTAGAGTGCCTTGGGGCTGGAAAAGATGTTCAGGGGTTAAAAACTCTTGCTATTTCAGAGAATCTGGGTTTGTTCCCCAGCACTCATAATGTGCCTAACAACCATTTATAATGGGATCAGATAACTTTATCTTATTTTCAGAACTACATACAAAGTACCCTATACATAAAATATATAAACAAATACGTCTGTAAACAAAAAAAAGTATCCTAATGATTGGTATATCCATGCAGAACTCTGACAATCTTGAAAGGGTGGAATGGAAAAAACTTGCCAAGGGCAGTTGATCTAACAGCACACAGTTTGTGTTGTTCTTTGATAGGTTTTACTTCCACACAAAACTGGAAACTGATTTGTGAATTAAACACCCTTAAAAACAAATCAAGCCAAATACTCAAGTCTCACACGAACCCTGGGAGGTCTGGCGCAGAGTCTGTGGGATTAAGTGAACAACTTTTTGTTGTTGTTTTTTAAACACAGGTCATGGTCTGAGACATATCTTAAGAGCCAATGTAGGTGTTGATGAGATAGACAATTACATGGCAGTTTTCATGCCTTCAAGAACTGGGTGAGGGATAACTGACATTGGTATATGAAAACCAGTCACAAGATGCCCTGAGCATACAACAAGGCATGTATAGATCAAAGACTACACAGGGTACAATTTATTGGGGATTTTTTGATGGTCAAGTGAAGAAGCAAGACTTGAGTAGCAGGGGATTTGTTTTTCACTGTGACCCCGACAAAGGTGGCTAGCCATCAGGCTGAAATGTACCTGATCATACACTGACACAATTTAACTTTAAGAACATCAGCCACATTCCAACACCTATGATGTCAGGATTTGTTGGAAAGGTTCATAATACTGTCCTCATGGGTCTTTTTTGTGTATTTATCAAGAGTCAGAAATGGTTTAGGGGACATTCACGATCGCCACAAATTATAATGTTCACAATGAGGTCAAGATAGATTTCCTACAAGGTTATAAAAGCCAAAGGCAACTGTAGGCTTATTCTAATAGGATCCTGCAATTCATTTCTCCCATTACTCCTATCCTACCCTCATCCTGACTGGTCCTTCTGGGCCCCATTCTGCTATCAGTGACACATAGTACTTGAATAGTTGACTAGGAAACAGTGGAAGGAAGTTTGGTTGTACATAATAACAACGGGGAGAATATTTTTGAGGTAAATATTTTCTTTCTTTCTTCCTTCCTTCCTTCCTTCCTTTCTTTCTTTCTTTCTTCCTTTCTTTCTTTCTTTCTTTCTTTCTTTCTTTCTTTCTTTCTTTCTTTCTTTCTTATGTTTTTCCAAAATAGTCCTAGGCCCTACAAGACACACAGGCACTCTTTCTTGTATAAATTTATCAATACTTTCTGAGTATGCTCCAGGAAAGAAAATATCTTAATCCCTCTAGCATCTCTAACCAGATCAAAATAACCTTGGCCTACTTGCACTGTATTAATAATAAAAATGGATAAAAGAACAGAAAGTATAACTTCAAAAAACGAAATGTAATCTTCTTGAATGGGTTGGTGTTGAAGACTTAGGAGTGGATTCAATTGCCATATTCATCTCATTATGAAATTACCTTCAATGACCAGCATGTTTTGGCTTAGATGTTAGATTCTGAGGTTGAGGATCCCAGAGAAACCCCTTTATGGTATAATGGTATTTAGAATGACCTCCTCATAAGGTTCTTTAGTAATTACAGAGTTGGAGTCTGTGAAACCTGTCTAGGGAACCACAGAAGTTGAGTCATGAGAGTGTCCTGAGATTGAATTCAACTATTACTCACTTCAATCAACATTACATGAATTCCTTTTGTACCCATGTCTGTTACAACATGAATTTATTTCCTTTAATGAAACTCATGAAACATTTTTGTCTCTATTTTACAACTCGGGAACCTGCTAATCAGAAATAATTGACCCAAACCACAAGGGCTACTATGTGGGAAAGCTGTAAATTGAACTCAAAACTGGCCCTGCTTCAAAGTCCTTGCTCCTTACCCTACACTGTGGTTCCTTTAAGAGAACATAGCATGATTCAGACTTAAAGAACCTCCTTTCTGTGACCATTCAACAACATCACAGTAGTCAATGCAATTTGTTAGTGTCTGGTTAAGCACATATTTCTTCTTAAGTGCAATGTTAAAAATGTTTTACAAAAGGGCTAAACATTTTACCTTTGTAATGTTAATGTCATTAACATAAATACTTTTATAATAACATTCCATCTTTTTGCAGCATTCTTTTCAATAAGATGATTGACTCCTCTCTTAATTGTTTCCCATGCTCAAATCCTTCCCCAAAGTTCACTGTTTGAAATGTCAGCATGGCATGGATAAGAAATTCTTCCATGATGCTGCAAGGATAAGTGTGTACACGATTGGAGTGGCTTGACTGGTGTTCCCTGAATACACACGGTCATTCAGTAACCCAAAATGTGACCTTGCTTGAAAGCAGAGTCTTTGCTCAGTGTGAGAGTGTGTCTCTAGTCCTGCAGAGACTTGGAATGCCAGGGTGAATTCATACCGAGGGGGAGCTGCCTCCTTCTTAGAAGAAAAGGAGAGGGAACATGGGGCAAGGAGCTGTGTGAAGGGAAATTAGCAGGAGGGGGTAAAGTGAATAAATAATGGGAAAAACAAAACAGAAAGAAAGTAGGATCTTTAGAGACTATATTGCTTAGGTAATATTACTAAAGTAGGAGAACTAAAGCCAAGGGCTGCTGCTCCTCTTGAGGGGATGAGATACATAGACACACAGAGAGACAAAAAAAAAAAAACAGGTGGAAATGGAAGCTAACTTTGAAGTGAGCAGCTACAAGTCAAGAAGTAGGAAGAACTGCTGGGAGACACCGGAAATGGGAGCAGGATGCTGGTGACATGTGGATCTGGATATTGTATCCTCTAGAATTGTGAGAGAGTAAAGAGCATCCCTGTCTGAGTGTATGGCAATTCCTTATGGTGGCTCCAGAAAACAAATACAGAGGGTTTCTGCTGCCCTTCTTCGTGTCTCAACAGCAGAGCACTCTAACAATCACCACCATGAGTAAATTACATCTGGAGTGAAACTAATTAGAGTTGAACACCGTCACACTATTTGGGTTTTATACAGAGCCCCTCATACATATGGCTTCCGAAGCCATATTACTAAGTACTGTATTAAAGTGAAAATGACTGTGAAGCCATTATGCACCTTTCAATCCTGCACTCAGCACATTAGGTCTGAGCAGCTGTCATTATGGAAGAAACACAAAGCCTAGAAGTGGAGAGATAATGCCCTCCACTGTTGCTCACTGTTGCTCAGTTCCACCTGACTTTAAAATTCCGAAGAGTCACTTGATGATTTGAGTCCGAGTGGGGTGTCACTGCCGGTATGACACCTAAAAGTACAATTTCAGAGGAAGGAAAAAATAGACTATCCAATTCTTAAGGCCAGTAGGACACTGGAGAATCTGAAAATACCTTCAAATCTGAAGCACATTTCAGAGGACGTACATGGGCGTGCTTTGTATTTTCTGATACATTAGGGGTTGGGAGAGATTTGCTAAGAAAGATTTTAAAGAAACAGAAACGTGCAGCAGAGCTGATCTTATTCAGTATTTCAATGGTCCATGCTTTATTAAGAAAACAACTAAAAGTTTAAGGCTGCCTTTGCAAGGTATAGGATAAATTCAAGTTCTCTGGCCAGGTTTTAAATTGGGTTTCACTTTGTCACTGAGAACCCACCCCTTTATCAGTAAACACTATAGAGAGAGCTTGTATATCCTCTAGGGCATTAGCCTGCTTTGAACAAAAATTAAAATACAGAGCATTTGTTTACAAGGATTACAAAGCTCTCAATGGCGCTACAGGTGTACAACCAAACTTCCTCTTATTGTTTCCTGACAGCATGGCTGAAAAGTTTGATGTTGCTGCTGATGCCAAGAAGAGCTTGCTGACAGAGGCCTGATATGGATGTTTCCTGAGAGGCTCTGCCAGAGCCTTACTGATACAGATAAGAATGTTTGCACCTAACCATCGGACTGAACATGGGGACCCCAATCGAGGACTTGTAGAAAGGACTGAAGGAGCTGAAGGGGTTTGCAACCCCATAAGAAGACCAACAGTATCAACCAACCAGACGCCCCCCCCCCCAGAGTTCCCAGGGACTAAACCACCAAAGAATACCCATGAAGGGACCCATGGTGCCAGCAGCATATGTAGCAGAGGATGGCCTTGTTAAGCACCAATGGGAGGAGAATCCCTTGGTCCTGGGAAGGCTTGATACCCCAGTGTAGGGGAATGCCAGGGCGGGGAGGTGGCAGGGGTTGGGGGGGTGAGTGGGGAGCACCCTCATAGAAGCAGGAGGTTGGGGATAGGATAGGGGTTTTTCGGAGGGAAACCAGGAAAGGAGATAGCGTTTGAAGTGTAAATAAATAAACTATCCAATAAAAAAGAAAGGCTTGGTTGTGTGGGAAAGAGCTAATGTCTTGAAATGGCTATCCTCTGGAGGCCTTGGGCTACTATCTGAAAATGGAGTCTAGGAGAATTTTCCTGAACTAAGTATACACGTGCCCCTCCTTCCTTCTAGGATGCTGGAATGTAGATTTGTGCTTGGCAAGGTGCTGAAGTGGCCAGTCCCCAATAAAAACCCTGGGATCTCTTTTTCTTGAGGAGTAATTAAGTATGCTTATGTTACAGCCTCCAATAGAAACCTTGTGACTGTTTTGCTGAATGATTTAAGTACATCCTGTGTGACTTCAACTAGTGAAAATTTAGAGAAGCTTAGGCCTAGTTTGGTCCACATTTTGTCCCTTATGTCTTTTCCCTTTGTAATCCACATCTCCCTTCCCCACCTCGCCTACAGTATTTAGAATGAAACTCAAGGGCCTGCACATAATAGGCAAATGCTTGGTCACCGAGTTGTACCCTCAACCCTCCTTTTGTAATCTTCACTTAGAGGTTTTAGCTGCCAGAAATCTTGGCCATGAAGCGTTCACCTCCTAAATAGTCACCAAACATGTATGTGACATTGAAAATTGTCAGCATACCAGCTTCCCCCAAATGCCACTGGGCGGCTTAGTCCCATTGTTTTCATTGACCCACCTTCAGACTAGACAGTATACAACTAAGGCTTCGTTAAGAGGGGATTTAGCCTCAATATCGTGTGTAATAATACAACATTATCTTGTATAATATAAACAGGTTTATATCATTATAAATCAAGAAGAAAAGAAGTAGAATATTTTTCATTGATTGCAAAATCTTCCTTGGGGCACTTTTCTATTGTGGACTAATCTTTAAGATCTCACTTGACCCTAAATATGATTTTTAATGTAGGAAACATGTGTAACAGGAGAGCTAAATGTGAAAACCATTCAGAAGAACAAAAAGGCAATCTGCAAAAAAATCGAATAAAGGTGTTTAGAAAGCACATATCCGAGTATGGGGGTCAAAATGCCAACTATTTAGGGAACTTTTACAACTCAATAATGAAACAAATTCTAATTTTCAAAATGGACACTTGAGTGAACATTTCTGCAAAGAAGCTATATGCTAGTCAACACGTATGTCCCACAAGCATGTCCAACAGTGATCCTAAGGGAAATGCAAATCAAAACTACCCTGCGCTATAATGTCACACCTGTTAGAATGGATGGCATCAAAAAGACAAAAGATAAGTGGAAGCGAAGGTGGGAACTGCCAAAAAGTCTTGTGTACTGGGTGGGAATGTAAATAGGTGTAGGAATTAGGGCGAGGAAGAAGGCATGCTCTTAGAATATTAAAAATGGTGCTTATCATAGCCTGTGATGCTGACAATTCTGGCTACTTATTGAAAATAACTGAAATTAGGACTGAAAAGACATTTGTATTTTCATGGCAGCATTAGCCATAAGAATTGAGACAGGGAAGCCACCACCAGAGCAACACATGAGTGGACAATGAAAATGTGGTAGATGAACGCAATGAAGTATCAGTCAGCCTTCAGCGCGAGATCCCGCCATTTGCAGAAGCATACCTACGCCTGGAAGACATTATGCCCAATGAGTGAGGCCAGCCACAGAAGACCACATGGTGCAATTCCCACTCAGAGGATGCATTTGGAAGAGGCAAACTCACAGCAGCACCGAGTAGAAAGGTGCTTTTTAGGGAGTTGAGGAAATAATGGCGTGGAAGAAAATCAGAGTTGCTGGTGCATAGGCCTAGACAGCCTGAGGATGTGCCAAACGGATGAATACATTTCAGGGACGTGCCATAGGATGTCTCTTGTAATGTTTAGATAGTTATTGTTCAGTTTTCCCATTCCCTCATTGATTCTTCTTTTGTTTTGATTTTCTGAAGCAGTCTTTCTAGGTAGCCCAGACAGTCCTCAAACATCCAAGTGCTGAGACTATAGTCACATGGTGTACATGGCTTTATTTAATTTTCCTCCCCTTAGTAAGATTGAAGATACACATATTTATATACACATCATTTGTACATATGCATTTTTTAGACTTAAAAATATATCTATCTGCTAACTTGAGGACATTTCAGGTTTCCCTACTGCTGCTGTCACAGGCATTTTTCTCCATTAGCTCATTCTTTATGTGATGCTCTTCCTATCGTTCTTTCTATCTGGCTCTGTCTTAATCGAGCTCTCAGCTTGACTGTCACATGCAGACTTGACCAGCCAGGTAAGGTAGCAACGGCACCAATGGCAGGTCACCCTGCCTTCTCTTCGTCCTAGCATATCTTCCAATCGACTCTTAGTTATTTAACAAAGTAATAGCATATATTCCCACCCCATAAAAGATCTTGTTCGACATAATCAACATTTGATTCTCAATGCTAAAAAAATGATTGCTTTAAAAAAGAAACTGGCATGTAGCAACCGTTTTGAAAAAATTAAATCATTTAAAAGAATGAGTGATATTCTGGAAACTGCGTTTAACAGATACAAGAGAAAGGCCAGTTTTTTGTTTTTTTTTAACTTGAGTATTTCTTATATACATTTCGAGTGTTATTCCCTTTCCCGGTTTCCGGGCAAACATCCCCCTCCCCCCTCCCCTTCTTTATGGGTGTTCCCCTCCCAACCCTCCCCCCATTGCCGCCCTCCCCCCAACAATCTAGTTCACTGGGGGTTAGAACAAATGAAACTCAAGACGAATGATCAAAATGCGAATGCTTCACTCCTTCTTTAAAAGGGGAACAAGAATACCCTTGGCAGGGAAGAGAGAGGCAAAGATTAAAACAGACACAGAAGGAACACCCATTCAGAGCCTGCCCCACATGTGGCCCATACATATACAGCCATCCAATTAGACAAGATGGATGAAGGAAAGAAGTGCAGGCAGACAGTAACCGCATGTAGATCTCTCCTCAGAGACACAGCCAGAATACAGCAAACACAGAGGCGAATGCCAGCAGCAAACCACTGAACTGAGAATAGGACCCCCGTTGAAGGAACCAGAGAAAGAACTGGAAGAGCTTGAAGGGGCTCGAGACCCCATATGAACGGCCAGTTTTGCTTTCAGTGGCTACACCTCGAATCCCCTCCCTGGTTTCATCTTCCAGCAACACACAGGCACTTTTTATTGTCCCAGGCCCCCAAAGCAGCCAGACAGGTAGATTGGAAAACCAGTTGCCATCAATCAGTGTCAGCCGTGCACTGTTCTCTTGACTAGAAAGGGCGAGTACTGTCATTCAAACACCACACAATGCCATTGCATCTTCCAAAGTTAACTTCCACAAAAGGCAAAGGATCCAATTGCTAAGGTTTGCTCAGTGCACATTGCAGAGTTGATGCCATTAAGATTCACTTCCCTCCTCCACCCTTCCAATTGCTTCACTGGAAGGCAGTGGATTTCTTTTGTCTTTTTCAATTTTAGTTTATTGAATTTCTGAATCTCAGAATACCTTGTTTGTCAGATAGTTTGGCAGATTAAGCAGTCATGAGATACACAGAAGAAAGTCACATTTCTACAATAACTGCTACTCTTTTCTGGCAGCCCCATCTCCCAGCCCTGCTTCTTATATTTGGAATACATGTATTCTCTTTTTACTCTAATTGCATCTGCCCTTGAGATACGGCCTTCCACAATTCTCTCACAGGGAGCCTGTGGAGTTTCTTTTTTAAACCACTGAGTGAATGCATACTTCTCCAGCTCTCAATGTCACCCAAGGTTCTTATGTTCACTGGCATGTAAATATGTGTACTTGGATCGACTTTTAATGCAATTTGCCTAATAGCTAACCTATTCATTTCCCAAGAGCAGAAATACATGCACACACACACACACACACACACACACACACACACACACACACACACAGGGAGAGGGAAACAGAGAGACAGAGAGACAGAGAGACAGAGAGACAGAGAGACAGAGACAGAGAGACAGAGACAGAGAGAGACATCTGCTCAGACTCACAGTCTCGCATGCACACACACAATCTGGAATAATTTAACCACCATTACATTTCACCTTTTACAATCAGCAGTTGTCATGACATTATGTGACTCTCTTATTATCCCTCTCTTTATTTACACAGTTTTATTAGTCCAATTCACAGCACAACAGCCTAGATTCCCCACACCTCTTCATAACACCCACTCTCTCTCCTGTGTATGTGATAAATGCATATTTTCCTGTGTGTGTGTGTGTGTGTGTGTGTTGTTGTTGTTGTGTGTGTGTATACGCCTATGGGTTACTGTCTGTCCCCTCATTATCCAGAGGCAGTCCTTCCTTTATCTCTCCTCCTCTTCTGGGACAAATACTCCTGTTCCTTCTCTCTTGTTCCCTTCCCCTTTTCCCTCAACTTATATCTCCTGTCTTTGTCTCTTATTCTCTGCCCTCTGGGACAAATAAGTCTCCTGTGTACTGAGAATTTGGTCTTGGGGTGTCTTATGATGAAACCAGTTATTTTAATATGTGCAGATGTTTACTTTGGACCACACTTCTGGTTAGGGATAATTACTTTATATGTATTATACATTATATACATGTTGGTGAATTTTAGGGTTGGTGGGAAGTCTCCATGGGAAAAGGCACTTGGCTGCCAAGTCTGATGACCTGATTTTAATCTTAAGAATCTACAGTATGGAATGAGAAAACCAACTCCCACAGGTTGTTCTCTGATCTCCACATGCTGTTCTCTCTCTCTCCCTCTCTCTCTCTCTCTCTCTCTCTCTCTCTCTCTCTCTCTCTCTCTCTCTCTCTCCCCACACACACACACAAATAAAAGGAAGAGATAACATCATCTCCATCCCCCAAAAGTGAACCTTAAGCATTGGAAGTCCTTCATTTAATACAGGAAACAATGTTGTAAAACTTTTAGTTAACAAAGCAAAGCAACGATCTAAACTAAGGCTGGTTCTTGAAATAACATCTGGGAACTTACTTTGGGGGAGTTTCCACTATCGCCAGGAACTGAGAACACTGTGCCTAAAATGTTCTTATAAACACTATGACTTGAAGTAAACACATGCTTTCTGTTGGGGGGATGGGGCAGGAATTTGATTACATGCCAGGTAGGGTGTGCTAATATGACAAGTCTTCAGCAAAAAGTGAGAGGTGAGTCTACTATGGGCCTCTTTTTGTTACTATTTCAAATATTGTGTCACGTGGCCTTGCTCAAGGAATTAAGTATATCCTGTATGGTTCCACAAGAACAGGTTTGGAAGCTTACACCTGATTTCTCCTGAACTCTACTGCATGTATCAGTTTCATTGCTGATAGTATTTGGTATTTCATTGTTAAAAATCAATCATAATCACAGGTATGTCTGTGTTGAGTCCTGTGAGGGTTAATATAGCAAGTCAGCAAAGACCAAACCTCAGGAGTGTCTTGGTGAACTCCAACAAGCCAGGAGTTTTTCCATGGATTGAAGCAGCATCCATGGGTCATTAAGCAGCCAGGTGTCATTAGTTCTGTGTGCCATGGCTTCTTTGTCTAAAAAACTGGGCCAATAACATTTATTTCACAGAAGTTCACCACAAGAGGTCTGTGACATATTGAAGACATATTGTTGAAGAAGTAACTATTAGTTCTATTTAACCTTTTAGGTTGGGTTTAGTGATCAGACAGAATTATATGGATCCAATTTTATCCTTATTCTACCATACACAGTAATAGAAGTGATCGTAAGAACTCAAAAGGTCACAGTTCTGTTGAAGCTTGTGAATAGATTGCTTTGCTCAGGATATATGTAGAGTTTCTCTAATGCCTCATGGGCTGTGGGGACTGCTTGGAGAGGAGGCAAAGAAAAACACATGTTGATATTCATTCCCAGCTCACAATTATGGTTAGTTGTTTGGCTCTTGCTTTGAGCACCCTTAAGTGTCCATTTATTCCTGGGCCCTAGTCTTGTTCTAGCTGCCAGTCTGCACTGCTTTAGCTTTGCTTGGACGCTCACTCAGCTGGCTACTGTGGCAACCATTACTTCATACAAGATTTATTCACTGCTGCTTGCCTGGTGCTTTCTGGAGCCCCTCCATGAAAACTGTTCTCCTAAGCGTAGCTTTGTCTTTTTCCTTTCATTTGCTCTGGTTGTTTGCTTATGAATTAAGTCTGTATTACGTTTGTGGAATCAGAATTACTAGGCAAATATAATCTCAGTTAGTAGCATCATACTTGAAAATATGTTCTAATATGTGTTCAGTTAGTCCCCATGTCCCTACTGTCCATGTTTTAGTACTCTCATTGCTTTATATAAAATAACGTAACATCTTCAAACATAAAAGGCTTGAAGATGAGTTGTTGAAATCTCTTGAGCAAGTCAACCAAGGCAAATTTCTCTAGCATACATAGAAAAAAAAAGCAGACATTATCTGGAAAGAGTTACTTTGCATCATAAGTTGTTTAGGGGGAAAGTTAGGCTTCTCTACTGTTATAAAACACTTAACAAAGACATTTTCTTTGGATGTATGAGCTAAAGGAGAAACAGTCATAAGATTATTACACAGGAAGTCAGAAAATCAGAAGAGCTGTGTTTTAAAGTGTCAACATTATATAGGAGCTAGAGTCCTTTTGCCCCAGCTTTCCTCTAGCTGAGTGTGGCCTACTAGTATTGAGGTATTTAATGCTTACTTCTGGTCTCAGAGGGCACCAGGCATTGTATTGTGAACAGAAATACAAACAAAGTCATCCATACACATAAAATAAAAAATAAATTGCTAAGAAATAAGAACTTAAACATTGTCCTTGTTAATTTTGTTTTAATCAACTTGATAGAAGCTAGAGACTAATGGGAAGCAGAACCTCAGTAGAGAAAATGCTTCCATCAGCTTGGGTGTAGGGGAATTTTCTTGATTGTCAATCAATAGAAGAGGGCTCCACGCAGTGTGAGTGATGCTACTCCTGGGCGGGTGCTCCTGGATGGTTTAAGAAAGCAGCTTGAGCAAGCCATTAAACAGCATTCTTCTATGGCCTCTACCTCACTTCCTGCATCCTAGTTTGTCTTCAGTTCCTGCCCTGTTTATTTTTTTTTCATTTGGTTAGGAAAAGGTTTATTTCATCTTAAAATGCATTTGCATGGACTTTAAGATGAAATAACCCTTTTCTGCCCAAATTGCTTTACCTTGGTCTTTATTATAGCAATGGGGGCAAACTAAGGGACTCATAGAAAGGGGCTACAGAATGAGAGGCATTTTGAACAATACATAGTCTGGTAAAGGGGAGAAGGTGCAAAAGACACTGAGAGGGGAAAGCATTATTTAAGGAGAAGCATCATCTTCATTTTTAAACTAACACATCAGAGTTTGAAATAAACTTTGGAAAGAAGAAAAGTTTTACAAACCGAGCTGTGTCTGTGAGACTTTCATTCACGCCCAAGTGAATGTCTTGTGTGGTAAGAAAAGAAGGATGTCCTCCCAGAAGAGCGAAGCCTAAAAGTAAGAAAAAGACAGTAAATTTTTGAAGGAAAGTAAAAGAACTAAGAGGCAAAACAAAATTCTGAGGCACTGGCACTAGCACCATCTATCTCAATCAAAAAATCTTCACCTCAAATCTCTTCAACCTCTCTGATAGGAAATTCCCAAGCATAACAAAATGATAAATTGGTGGATGAATATGGAATTTTGTGCCAAAATGTACTTAACTTATTTTGAGTTCATGCTTATATCTCTCTTCTATTTTTTCAAGAGGTAGCAATAATGGGGCATTGCTGTCTTTGGGGAACTATGCCTACTTTTAAATTCTTCAAATTACAAAAATATCTCCTTCTAGGAGTACAAAGAAATAAGCTGAAGCTATATGGGATACCCTGGACTATAGTGGGGTATTAATCAATAATAAAAAAAATAAACCTTCAGAACACTATGCTAAATGAAAGAGTAAACATTTAGCGTTGGAAAATGTCTAGGAGTAAGTATTGAGAATAGAAGGATTACACATAGCTGTTGCCACAGCATGGGACGATAGAATATTTTACATTTTCATAGAGCTTCCAGGTTACACAGACATGCACATTTGTCAACATTGAAGGGCATATTTAATATCTTCATTTTCTACACATAAATAATACTTTAAGTTTTTAAAGTATCCAAAAAAAAAAAATAAAGCGAGTGCTGAGATGGTGCTTTAAAGTCACTGAGAGATAACGTGTTACTGGCCCTCTTAGTCTTCTACTAAAGAAAAAGCTAAGCACCAACTAGGTCATTACCTCCCTGCATTCCCACTGTCTTTGCACATCTAGTGTATTACAGATGCCTGCGTACAGGAGCCTGGCTCCTACCCTCTTCTCAAAACACATTCCACTGCTTGGGTGAAGAGGACTAGACCCACAGGAGTCTGCCTCAAGCCACAGCAAACTCTGAGGACAACCAGCAGAGCCTTTTGCTATAGGATCTGAGGGAAATGTGCGAGAGATGGTGGCAGCTGGCCAGAACTTTACTGTGCCATCTGAGATAGAGTCCGTGTGCAGAAGTGCTCCAATATAGAAATGAGAGGCCAAGAAGCTTAATTTCAAGGTTAATACTTGTCTGAAGTATTTTGCAAATATACTTTGCCCTTTATGCCATAATGTGTCAAATTTATGTCCTGGAAAACACATAACTGTTATAACTTGTTAGTCCCATCTATTGGGGGGATTTATTTTGTGAGAAGGAAATCATTAACCACCCATTGAATTGGGCGAGGAATTCTAGACTTACAAATGGAAGTTTGGCTAAAAATGGAAGTTTGACTCAAAGTTTCATGACACTGTTCACTGTTGTATTAACACAATTTGAATAATAATGTTTCAATATGGAATATTTCCTGGCTGGATGAGTTTTTTTTTTAATCAATTTGACACAAGCCAGGGTCATCTGTGAACAAGAAACTTCAATTGAGAAAATGCCTCCATAAGATTGGGTTTTAGGCAGGCCTGTAGGGCATTTTTTATTAGTGATTGGTGCAAAAGGACCCAGCCCATTACGGGTAGTGTCATTCCCGGGGTAGTGATCCTAAGTTCTATAAGAAAGCAGGCTGGGCAAGCCAGAAGGAGGAAGTCAGTAAGCAGGTCCACTTCATGCCTCTGCATCAACTTCTGTTTCTAGATTCCTGCCTTGCATGCCTGCCCTGAATTCATTTCACGATGAATTTTGACCTGGCAGTTCTAATTATTATGAAATAAGCCATTTCTTCCCCAAGAAGTTATTTTTACAACACAGTTTACACAGTTATTTTTACAACAATAAAAACCCAAACCAGGACAAAGTGTTATTAAATATTAAGGAATCATTTTGTTAATGATTGCAGCTGAGGAAAATAGGCTTTAACAATATTAAGGAATATTTTGGGGATAAAATGTCATAGTTTTAATTTCACTAAAAACACTTCATCAGTGAGAGGAAGTAGATAAACTAAGGCAAACAATATGCTAACAATTGTTAAGATTGATATAAGCAGTATTTTGTGTTTTTATGCTAATCTTTCTACATTTGTATTTACTTGAGAACGTCTATTATAAAAACAAAAGCATTAAAAGCTACAATAACCATCCTTTATGTTGCTATGTCTGTCATTGTACGAGAAGTCAGTGTGCCCTGAATTTTAAAATACAAATCAAGAGCACTTGCTGCCACTTTGTACACCTATCTCCATTGATTTTCCCCTGAGAAATAGTCCAGTAGATGCTATTGAAAGAATTTTATAAAATATAACTCTTTGCGTTCCTGTAACATATTCTAGTGGTGAAAGACTGACTATAAAGGGAGTAAGTAAGCAGAATATATTATAGATTATATACTGATAAGGATTATAAAGTCTGAGTAAGAAAGGATGACAGGGAATGTAAGAGTGCAATTGCCATTTTAAGTGCCAAGGTCACTGAAGCCACACTGAGTGAGGGACATTTGCATGAAGGTTGAGGAATTCGTGAGTGTGAACCCGAGAAACATAAGATGGGGGAAGACCTGTCTTGCGCAGTGGTCACAAATGGCTGATATAAGAGATAGCAAGAAAGTGGGCTGAAAAATAAAGGGTGTGTGACAAGTAGAAGATGGGAAGAAAAGGCAAAAACTGATTTTTGCCTGAGGAAAATGGAAATCTATGGAAGGTTGGAACAGATGAATGGCACAACTAGGATTTGGTTTTAGTGGGATATATAAATAAATGGTCAACATCAAGGAGAACAGTTAGGAGAGACATTTGTAAAATTTGGATGAAAATTCAGAACTCAGACTAGAATGACTGCAGCTGAAGTAGTAAGAAAGCGGTTGTATGACTGATATATAAGTATTTTGAAAGTAGCCCCAGTATTCAACTGTTGGCCCTATTTCCTACCTCAATGAGAATATTACAGCTATCAGAAACCTTCCAGTTGCCAACATTTGTATCCATGTATTCTGCTTCACTTATTTATCACTAAGCATAGATGAACTTCTCACCTCTTGTGTTTCCCTCTCTTCCTACTGTCTTATTGACATGTCCAATTCACCCGCATTCTTTAGAATCTTTACCAGAAATGCTTAACAATCTCTGCGTCATCTTTGTCTCATGCTTCCATTCACATATTTGAGGTCAACCCTTTTGAGCATTCATGAACATTATCGATTCTTTATCTCTTAGGCCTTAACCTCCAAGAACCATATTCAATAGTTAATGAAAACACTTTTCCTTGGCACCACATTCACATTCAAGAATAACTTAATTCTTTGCTCCTCTCCAATCAGCCCCCTTTTTCTCGTCTTCTCATTTCCATCAAACTCAGCTCTATAAAACTTTGCTAGTCACCATGGAAACAAAACTCCTCTCATCAACATTACCATGACCATTCTTTCATCATTTTACCCTTCTTTTTTCTCAGTCTCTTCAAAAAAGCTATGCACCAGTCTCTTCTGGATAAAAATTCATTCTAAAAGCCCCAGGATATCACACCTTCTTGGTTTCATATTCACACTGGTAATTTTCCTTGTTGGTCTTGTTACTTGAAAGTGAATGTAGTACCTTATTGAAACACCCTTGATTTCTGGTTTCTCCTATTTTCCATGACTTGTAAATATTGGAGCGTCCCAGGCTCAATTCTTGGTCCTCTTCTCTCAATCTACAGTCACTATATCAAGTTCCATGTCTCCGAATGCTATCTCTATAATGATGACCCTTAAACATATGTATTCTCGGTCTTATATGGAAACTCCAGGCTTACACTGAAGTTCTTTTACGTATCTTTCCTTGTACGTCTAACAGAGATCGCAATCTCAATCCCAGCAGTAATGAAGGGCTGTTTGTTCCCTTTCAGCACATTCCACCTGCAGCTTTCATCATTGCTCAGGCAGAGAGACATCTTGAAGTCACTCTTAGCCTCTATATTTTGGCAAGCAAATTTAATCTCTTTGGATCTCCTTTCAAAGTGTATTAAAAACCTGTCCCTTGTTGTGGTTTGCGCTGAAGTTATCTGTATTTTAATGCTAATTCCACTGCCCCAAGGACAGCTGCCTAGTCTCTACTCAGAACTCAGGTGACTTCAGCAGAACCTTCTCCCCATTGAATTTGTAAAGTACAGGTGAGGGGCAGGTACAGGATAGAAGGAGGCCTGTCATTGGAGGAGAAGGAAGGATGGGCGGGAGAGAAGTTTGAAGGAAGAGGAGGAGACTAGAGGAAAAAGGAGAGACAGAAAGAGGAGAGAGTGAGAAGCCATGGCAGGTGACCTTAAGATTCTGCTCTGTGTATTTACAGGTTGTTATCAATGTTCCTAAGGGATGGATGGTACCGGGCTTTGTATGTTTAAGTGGGCAATTATATCTTATCAATTGGGTCAAAGATTATTGTGTTGTGTGTTCTTTTATGTGAGGGTTTGAGTGTAGGAAAGTGTGTGGCAGCAAGAGACACTGGGCCGCGAGGAGTGGGGATGTGTTTCCACTAAGATATCTAGCAGATACCTTGGGACACTACGGTGCCAGAGCTAGTGGGGTAAAAGACAACTTTACTTTTTTATTTTTATATTTTTACAACAACAGTCCCTCCTAGGTTTCTCATTATTAATACACTGATTCTAGACTTCCCTGCCCCGTCTCCATGTCTTACCACTGATGCACTTCACTGTATTTGTCTTGTTTTCATACCCCTTACACACACAGTCTATTTTCAATAGAGTGGTAACTTATAAAAGGCAACTTAGACTGGGGTCCTCCTTTCCCCAGTAATCTCAGGTGAATTTTCTATTTCATCCAGGGTAAAAGCACCAATACTATTAATGGTGCAAACCTTTCTGCTTCATCATGAGACCTATTAATTCTTTGTGCTGAAAGTATCTATATTTATTCAACATATTCTATTGTTTGCATATTTATTATGTCTTTTATTTGTTGTCTCTCTACCTACTAGAAAGTAAGTTGCATGAGGACAGGGTGTTTCCCATGCTTTGTTTACTGTTAATCGACTCACAAACATTTAATATAAAGATGTCAAATGCTAAGTGTATCAGGAATGTTTGTTGAATGCATTGATGGATAAAGGAAGGGCATTGACTCTGGAGATAGGGCCCATTCTGAAACTGAGAGCTCTTGCTCTTTTCATCTCCATCAAACATCTCCATGGTGTTGACGGAAGGAACAGAAATTTCAAATCTGTTAAGTCAACTACTTCTGTGAAGTCGGTGATGGCCGTAAATGATGATCGTTTCTGAGCTCTACATTTGCATATAAACATGCGAAGTTAACCTAAACAGAGTTGAATACTGAATACTCATCAAGAAAATCTTTACTGTGCACCTCAACCATATGCCAGGCCAAATGGTAAGCACTACTGAGGGTTGAGACTGTGAAGGAAGAGGGTAAAGGAAGTCGAAGGACTCTGAAAAGAGAGCTCATTTGGTAAACTGCTTGCTTATGTGAGCATGAAGACCTTAATATCAGGCCTAGAACCCATGTAAAATACAACTGGACATGGTGGTATGTGTTTATCATCCCAGTGCTGGGCAGGTTAGACATGTAGATCCTCAAGGCTTAATGGCCAATCAGCCTAGCCTATCTTGCAAAGTCCAGTCCAGTGAGATGATTGGCCTCATAAGAAGAAACAAATAAAAAGGTGGATAGTGAGTGAGGAACAATACCATAGGTTGTACTGTGCCTTGCGCATGTATATACATTCATGTACTCATTCACACACAAACATCCAAGCACATGGGAAATATACACATATACATACAAAGGAAAGTTCAAGACTGCTTGTCATGTCTGACTCACACTGTAGCCTATCAGGTAGAAGTCATTCTGTTGCAGCAACTTGGAACTAATTTGATATCTTTACACTTTCTTTTTTGTGTTATAATGTAGACTTCATATCTGGTATGAACATGAGTGACAGAAGTCGGAAGAGCAGGTCACAGAAAGCATTTTAAGAAGGTTTTAGCTCATGAGAAAGGCCAAAGGTGTAGGGCCTGTCTTAATGTTTCTATTGCTGTGATAAAACCAATGACCATAAACAACTTGGGGAAAGAAGAGTTTGTTTCATCTTGGACCTGTCACATCATTTTCCATTGCTGAGGGAAGTCAGGGAAAATACTCAAACAGGGCACATGCAGACACCAGAGGAGGAGTGCTGCTTACTGGCTTGCTCCTCATGGCTTACTCAGTCTGCTTTCTTATAGCACCCTGGACCACCAACCAGCCCAGGGATGGCACCAATCCCACTGGGTTGAGCCCTCTCACATCAATCACTAATCAAGAAAATGCCCTACAGCATAGCCTACAGGAAAATATTATGGGAGCATTTTCTCAATTAAGAATCCCTTCATTCCAAATGACTCTGTGTCAAACTTGATGTAAAATGGGTTGGATAGCAATCCCGAAACTCGGACCCCTATCCAAAGGCATAAGTCAACTAATTTATCAGGCCTGGGTCATGACAATTCAAAGGGGGTTAAAGGATTTGAGAACCACATGAGCAGCTATGACAGAGGAGAGGACAGATGGATGGCTCACCACTCTTCCTTCAGACTAATCTTTCTACTTCTTACATTTGCTCCAGCTTCCATAGCAGCTATTTTTGTTCGATGTTTTTTCTCCTGTTAATTTCTCACTTTTGGTTTGAGAAAATGCAGTAGATCTTGGGTTGCTCCTTGTTTTCTTTGTATATTCACATGGGCTTGGGAACACGGGATGTAAGTAAGAATTCATTCAGTATTATAAATAGGAGGGATCTGATGTCTCTTGCCAGTAGAACTGAGGCCATCATTAACCTCTCTATGGTTTGCCATCATAGCTTCCGAATAGCATCCCGTTTTCTGTATTTGTGTCTATGTAAAATTGATGAATTTGAACAGCTGCTGCAGTACCTTCAATTTCACCTTGAAAGTGACATGGCCACGTTGAATAATGGGAAGAACCATTGCTTGGAATTCCCCGTGCATTTTTCTATCAGCTACTGCATTTACTGTGATTATAAAAAAAGGATCATTCTATCAGCCCAATTAATTTACAAGAAAAGAATCCAATTGCCAGTAGATACACAGGAGAATTGCCTAGTTTGCCAGGGAGGCAGATACTGAGGGATGTGGAATGAATGATCGAAAACTACACACAGAGACAGAGACATTATCGTACCAATGTAATGCAGAGCAAAGAAGCAGACACAAAAGAGCACATGCTGAATGGTTCTTTCAATATAAAGGTTGAAATCAGGCAGCACTCATCTGTAGTAGTAGAAACCTAGATAATGGTTACCCTTGGATGTACAGCGGCTTGAAGAAAAAGCAGGTTTGATGCAAAGGGCTTCTGAGTACCATTAATGTTCTGCTTTTGGGGTATTTGTAACATTACTGTATTTATTATAAGAATCCACTGAACTATCATATACTTATTGCCATGCACATTTCTCTGTAAGTTTGTTAGACTTTAAAATACATGTTTCAAAAGTTATTAATGGGAGTGGATAACGTTCCTGGATCCCTGGATCTCAGGCTTAAGATGGAATCCTCAAGTACTAAATGAAGAATCGGCCCATCCCAGGGAATGGTACAATTCTGTCCTAGTAATAGACGATTAGGTACAATGTATTTTTGTTCTAAATGCCAAGAACATATGTTGTATCTGTTGAGAAAGTCCTATGCACATAGGAAAGTGGGAGTGCAATGCTGTGAAAAGATGCATGAGCAGGATCCCCATGCCTATGCCCCAGTGATGCACATTTAAACAGCAGAACAGTTTTGTCGTGCCTTCCACTGGGCCTTGTCATTTTTGTAAACATGTAAGGCAGCCTCTCCCTCTCATTGGTCTGTTACTGAGTCTGGTTGGCAGCATTCCATGTCCAATTAGATCCTTAGGGATTTACTGAAGATAATGTCCACTACTGTATGAAGCATAAATTTTAAAGGCCAAATAGTCCCGCCCCTGTGCATTTGTTGATAGAGTTTGCAATTTGTTTTACAGTGCTTCTTTACAGACAACTGTCATCTAACAAAATGCTTAGTACCATTTGGGGCACCAGTTTCACTAGAATAAACTGGGACTATCTCATGCTTCAACTGAACTAGCTATTTTTAAAACTGCACTTAATGATAGCATCCATTCACATGTCTACCATATGCTAGCTCTTTATACGTGGGTCATTTCCAAAACCTAGTTCAAAATGCTTACCTCTCTCTTCCTTCCACAGCATTGTAGTGAGGATGGAGTAAGATGAACCATATAATTAAATGGAGCACTTGTCACAGAGTCTTTATCAAAAATTACATTGTAGACTCATTCTTACCATTACTGACAGATTTAATACACAGTTATGGAAGAAATTATTCAAGGATATTTCAATATCAAGCATAATATTTAAACAGAAATAATTGTAGAACAATTGTAGAACAACCAAAACATATTCATTTAAAAATTAAAAATTGAAAAGTTCCCATATATTAATTCTTTTGGTAGCTTGGAAAAAGACTGTCTCTCTTTTTTTTCTCCATCTTTATTAAATTGGGTATTTCTTATTTACATTTCAATTGTTATTCCCTTTCCCGGTTTCCAGGCCAACTTACCTCTCCCCTTCTCTATGGGTGTTCCCCTCCCCATCCTCCCCCCATTACCACCCTCCCCCCAACATCACGTTCACTGGGAGTTCAGTCTTGGCAGGACCAAGGGCTTCCCCTTCAACTGGTGCTCTTACTAGGATATTCATTGCTACCCATGAGGTCAGAGTCCAGGGTCAGTCCATGTATATAGTCTCTGGGTAGTGGCTTAGTCCCTGGAAGCTCCGGTTGCTTGGCATTGTTGTTCATATGGGGTCTCGAGCACCTTCAAGTTCTTTCAGTCCTTTCTCTGATTCCTCCAATGGGGGTGCTATTCTCAGTTCAGTGGTTTGCTGCTGGCATTCGCCTATGTATTTGCCATATTCTCGCTGTGTCTCACAGGAGAGATCTACATCCGGTTCCTGTCAGCCTGCACTTCTTTGCTTCATCCATCTTATCTAGTTTGGTGGCTGTATATGTATGAGCCACATGTGGGGCAGGCTCTGAATGGGTGTTCCTTCAGTCTCTGTTCTAAACTTTGCCTCCCTATTCCCTCTCAAGGGTATTCTTGTTCCCTTTTTAAAGAAGAAGTGAAGCATTCGCATTTTGATCATCTTGAGTTTCATGTGTTCTGTGCATCTACGGTAATTCAAGCATTTGGGCTAATATCCAGTTATCAATGAGTGTGTGTTTTTCTGTGATTGGGTTACCTCACTCAGGATGATATTTTCCAGTTCCATCCATTTGCCTATGAATTTCATAAAGTCATTGTTTTTGCTAGCTGAGTAGTATTCCATTGTGTAGATGTACCACATTTTCTGTATCCATTCCTCTGTTGAAGGGCATCTGGGTTCTTTCAAGCTTCTGGCTATTATAAATAAGACTGCTATGAACATAGTGGAGCATGTGTCTTGGTTGTATGTTGGGGCATCTTCTGGGTATATGCCCAAGAGAGGTATAGCTGGGTCCTCAGGTAGTGCAACATCCAAATTTCCGAGGAACCTCCAGACTGATTTCCAGAATGGTTGTACCAGTCTGCAATCCCACCAACAATGGAGGAGTGTTCCTCTTTCTCCACATCCTCACCAGCATTTGCTGTCACCTGAGTTTTTGATCTTAGCCATTCTCACTGGTGTGAGGTGAAATCTCAGGGTTGTTTTGATTTGCATTTCCCTTATGACTAAAGATGTTGAACATTTCTTTAGGTGTTTCTCAGCCATTCAGCATTCCTCAGCTGTGAATTCTTTGTTTAGCTCTAAACCCCACTTTTTTTTATTTTTTTTTTATTAACTTGAGTATTTCTTATATACATTTCGAGTGTTATTCCCTTTCCCGGTTTCCGGGCAAACATCCCCCTCCCCCCTCCCCTTCCCTATGGGTGTTCCCTTCCCAACCCTCCCCCCATTGCCGCCCTCCCCCCATAGACTAGTTCACTGGGGGTTCAGTCTTAGCAGGACCCAGGGCTTCCCCTTCCACTGGTGCTCTTACTAGGATGGATATTCATTGCTACCTATGGGGTCAGAGTCCAGGGTCAGTCCATGTATAGTCTTTAGGTAGTGGCTTAGTCCCTGGAAGCTCTGGTTGCTTGGCATTGTACTTTTGGGGTCTCGAGCCCCTTCAAGCTCTTCCAGTTCTTTCTCTGATTCCTTCAATAGGGGACCTATTCTCAGTTCAGTGGTTTGCTGCTGGCATTCGCCTCTATATTTGCTGTATTCTGGCTGTGTCTCTCAGGAGCGATCTACATCCGGCTCCTGTCGGTCTGCACTTCTTTGCTTCATCCATCTTTAAACCCCACTTTTTAATAGGATTATTTGTCTCCCTGCAGCCTAACTTTGTGAGTTCTTTGTATATTTTGGATATAAGGCCTCTATCTGTTGTAGGATTGGTAAAGATCTTTTCCCAATCTGTTTGTTGCCGTTTTGTCCTAACCACAGTGTCCTTTGCCTTACAGAAGTTTTGTAGTTTTATGAGATCCCATTTGTCGATTTTTGATCTTAGAGCATAAGCCATTGGTGTTTTGTTCAGGAAATTTTTTCCAGTGCCCATGTGTTCGAGATTCTTCCCCACTTTTTCTTCTATTAGTTTGAGTGTATCTGGTTTGATGTGGAGGTCCTTGATCCACTTGGACTTAAGCTTTGTACAGGGTGATAAGCTTGGGTCGATCTGCATTCTTCTACATGTTGACCTCCAGTTGAACCAGCACCATTTGCTGAAAATTCTATCTTTCTTACATTGGGTGGTTTTGGATCCTTTGTCAAAAATCAAGGGACCATAGGTGTGTAGGTCCATTTCTGGGTCTTCAATTCTATTCCACTGGTCTATCTGTCTGTCTCTGTACCAATAACATACAGTTTTTAATCACTATTGCTCTGTAATATTGCTTGAGTTCAGGGATAGTGTTTCCCCTGGAAGTCCTTTTATTGTTGAGAATAGTTGTAGCTATCCTGGGTTTTTGTTATTGAAGATGAATTTGTAAATTGTTCTGTCTAACTCTATGAATAATTGGATTGGAATTTTGATGGAGATTGCATTGAATCTGTAGATCGCTTTTGGTAAAATGTCCATTTTTACTTTATTAATCCTGCCAATCCATGAGCATGGGAGATTTTTCCATCTTCCGAGATCTTCAATTTCTTTCTTCAGAGGCTTGAAGTTCTTATCATACAGATCTTTTTGGATACACTCTCTGTGCCCTCTGGTTAGTCTGGCTAATTGTTTATCTATCTTCTTGATTTTCTTAAAGAACCATCTTTTGCTTCTGTTGATTCTTTCTATGGTCCTTTTTGTTTCTATTTGGTTGATTTCAGCTCTGAGTTTGATTATTTCCTGCCTTCTACTCCTCCTGGGTGTATTTGCTTCTTTTTGTTCTAGAGCTTTTAGGTGTGCTGTCAAGCTGCTGACGTATGCTCTTTCCTGTTTCTTTCTGCAGGCACTCAGCGCTATGAGTTTTCCTCTTAGCACAGCTTTCATTGTGTCCCATAAGTTTGGGTATGTTGTACCTTCATTTTCATTAAATTCTAAGAAGTCTTTAATTTCTTTATTTCTTCCTTGTGAGTAGAGCATTGTTCAACTTCCATGTAGGTGTTCTGTCCTTTTGTTATTGAAGACCAGCTTTAGCCCGTGGTGGTCTGACAAGATGCATGGGATTATTTCTATCTTTGTGTATCTGTTGAGGCCTCTTTTACAACTGATTATATGGTCAATTTTGGAGAAAGTACCCTGAGGTGGTGAGAAGAAAGTATATCATTTTGTTTTAGGATAGAATGTTCTATAAATATCTGTTAAGTCCATTTGGTTCATGACTTCTCATAGTCTGTCTATGTCTCTCTTTAATTTCTGTTTCCTTGATCTGCCCATTGATGAGAGTGGGGTGTTGAAATTTTCTACTATTATTGTGTGAGGTTCAATGTGTGCTTTGAGCTTTAGTAAAGTTTCTTTTATGTATGTAGGTACCCTTTTATTTGGAGCATAGATATTTAGGATTGAGAGTTCATCTTGGTGGATTTTTCTTTGATGAATATGAAGTGCCCTTCCTTATCTTTTTTGATGACTTTTGGTTGAAAATCGATTTTATTTGCTATTAAATTGCTACTCCAGCTTGCTTCTTCAGACCATTTGCTTGGAAAGTTGTTTTCCAGCCTTTCACTCTGAGGTAGTGTCAGTCTTTGTCTCTGAGGTGTGTTTCCTGTAGGCAGCAAAATGGTGGGTCCTCATTATGTATCCAGTTTGTTAATCTGTGTCTTTTTATTGGGGAATTGAGTCCATTCATGTTGAGACATATTAAGGAATAGTGATTGTTTCTTCCTATTATATTTGGATGTAAGATTATGTTTGTGTGCTTGTCTTCTCTTTGGTTTGTTGCAAAATGATTACTTTCTTGCTTTGTCTAGGGTGTAGCTGGCCTCCTTGTGTTGGGCTTAACCATTTATTATCCTTCATAGAACTGGATTTGTAGAAAGATATTGTGTAAATTTGGTTTTGTCATGGAATATCTTGGTTTCTCCCTCTATGTTAATTGAGAGTTTTGCTAGATACAGTAACCTGGACTGGCATTTGTGTTTTCATAGTGTCTGTAGACATCTGTCCAGGATCTTCTGAGTTTCATAGTCTCTGGTGAGAAGTCTGGTGTAATTCTGATAGGTCTGCCTTTATATGTTACTTGACCATTTTCCCTTACTGCTTTTAATATTTTTTCTTTGCTTTGTGCACTTGGTGTTTTGACTATTATGTGACAGGAGGAGTTTCTTTTCTGGTTCAATCTATTTGGAGTTCTGTAGGCTTCTTTTATGTTTATGGGCATATCTTTCTTTAGGTTAGGGAAGTTTTCTTATATGATTTTGTTGAAGATATTTACTGGTCCTTTGAGTTGGGAGTCTTCACTCTCTTCTATACCTATTATCCTTATTTTTGATCTTCTCATTGTGTCCCGGATTTCCTGTATGTTTGGGCCAGTAGCTTTTTCCATTTTACATTATCTTTGACCATTGTGTAGATGCTTTCAATGGAATCTTCTGCTCCTGAGATTCTCTCTTCTATCTCTTGTATTCTATTGGTGATGCTTGTATCTACGGTTCCTTGTCTCTTCCTTTGGTTTTCTATATCCAGGGTTGTCTCCCACTGGCTTTCTTTATTGCTTCTATTTCCATTTTTAATTCCTTCACCTGTTTGATTGTGTTTTCCTGGAATTCTTTCAGGGATTTTTGTGATTCCTCTCTGTAGGCTTCTACGTGTTTATTTGTGTTTTCCTGTATTTCTCAAAGGGAGTTCTTTATGTCTTCTTTGAAGTCCTCCATCATTATGATCAAATGAGATTTTAAATCTAGATCTTGCTTTTCTTGTGTGTTTGGATATTCAGTGGGAGAATTGGGTTCCGATGATGCCATGTAGTCTTGGTTTCTGTTGCTTGGGTTCCTGCACTTGCCTCTTGCCATCAGGTTATCTCTGGTGTTACCTTGTTCTGCTAATTCTGACAGTGGCTAGACTGTCCTATAGGCCTGTGTGTCAGGAGTGTTGTAGACCTGTTCTCCTGTTCTCTTTCCACCAGTTATGGGAACAGAGTGTTCTGCTTTCAGGCGTGTAGTCGTTCCTGTTTACTGGTCTTCAGCTGTTCCTGTGGGCATGTGTCCTGAGTCCACCAGGCAGGTCATTTGGACCAGAGAAGTTAGTCTTACCTCTGGTCTCGGGCCTGAAGTTGCCCCTCAGGGCTGGGTTTCAGCTCTCCTTGAGGGCAGCAACCAGAAGGGCCTGCCCCGCCTTCTCCCGTGATGGTCCCTGTGCACAGGGGGCCCAGATGGCGCTAGGTGTTTTCCTCTAGATTCAGAAATGTGGGCAGAGAGTTGTCTTCTCTGGTTTCCCAGGTGTGTTTGCCCCTCTGAAGGTCTAGCTCTCCCTCCCATGGGATTTGGGTACAGGGAGCTGTTTGACCAGGTCCCTTCAGATCTGGGCGCAGTCTGGACTGCAGGTCTCCTGCAGCTTGAGTCAAGACTATCTCTCTTAAAGTAACAATGGTTACATTTTTAAAAGGTAAAATTCTGCTAGATTCATGGAAGATCAATGTTGGAAGAGTTTAAGAATTACTGACAGGTTTCTTCATTTCTTCCCCACTATCGCTCAGCTGCCAAAATCATGTCTTATAGGAAGCAGATTTAAAGCGAAAAATAGAGCCATCTGTTTCCTTCCTAGAATTTCTAAGATCAGGTGACATTTACATATTTCCCCTCTTCCTGTTTCCTTCTTTCAAGGAGCAAAGGAAGTATAAGAAAAGTGGTCTTGAGCTCCAAATCTTGGTGTTGTTTTTACTGAGTGAACTCAGAGGTCACTTAATCCTTGTGAAATTCACTGTTTTGTTTTGTTTTTGGCTATCTGTTTGATGAACTTCATTTTTAGTTACTATCAGACCAAATCGTAATAGAGCAGTAGTTAACATCTCAGTCTGAGAAAGTGCCCTCTGATGCTTTTAAGGCAGGGTAAGTCATCCAAGGACTGAAGAATCTGCCAATGTTTTGATGGCACTTCTTTCTCAACTCTGCTCATTTGGGTCACACTGTTGATTCAATGGAGGTCTGGTGGAGGATAAATACAGGGAAAAAGAAAAGGGGTAATTCATGGCTTGTAAGTTTCAAAATCAACTCTTTGAAACTCATTGTGGAGTTAATTGCTTTAGAAAATGACAACCACTTGCGTTTTGCCTGCCTGGAGTCTGGGTGCCAACTGTAGTAATGGATTTGGAAGTGATAGCAGGTTTGCTTCCAGGTAGTCTTTTCCTCACATGATCTCTAATGCTTGGAATGGAAACAAAGAGAGCCCAAGAAAAGAGGTAACAGCAGTAGAACTAGGTGGACCATTGTCACTGTGCATGCTCTGTGCACCCCAGAAAAACTTCCAAGGGATGGGGAACATGGAACCCTCATAGGAGTTTGAGGAACTCCAGTACTGAGAACATCTCTTTTCTGCCTTTAAGACAGAACTCTGATAGGCAATAATGTTCTAGAGTTCCCTTGCACTGTCCTTGAGAAAGGAACACTTAGCTAAAGCTGACCTTCTGGTATCTCCATTCCAGTGAAGTGAAGAGTGCTATCAGGAGCTAAAACAAGAGAATCTTAACAAGGTCTTGCCATTAGAGTGCCACAAAGCTTTCAACAAACTGCAGAGCCTGTAGAAATGCAGATGTCCCAGGAGGCCCAAGGGTAAACATTCAGTGGCGGTGCCCTGATGACAAAGCACACCAGTTGATCCCTAGCTATTGAGACAGTCTAATATCTGACAGGGCTTAGGTGTAACTGGAGAGAGGGAGAGGAGACCCGATATCTACAACATAAACTCCGAGACACATAAGGGCTGCCTAATGCAGAGGACACTCCATTCTCCCCATCTAATAGCATTGGCACTATTCAGGAAAAAGTTCATGAGTAAAAGTAGACACATTTCTCCCATGTGTCTATGGCCTCAGGGTTTGTGTCCACTTACATTTTGCCATCAATGTACAGCAAGGTCTGAAATGTCTAGTCAATTTTTCACAGGCTTCTTCCAGATGAAGCTGATCTTTCTGCAAATTGTTTTTTCCATGAATTGAAAGACACCTCTGTACTGCTGCTTCCAGTAAAACACTTGCTCTCTGTGGTTGCTAAAGAGACACACAAAACTCCCCAGCACGTTAAGCCCTCTAAGTCTCCATCCTCTGGCTAGCTCTTCAACACAAGTGTGAGCTAGTCAGTAGACTCACCTGTTTCTGTGGACAGTCTTGTTCGAGTACTTCTTTTCTCAAAAATCATCCCTAAGGATTTCCCTTGCAATAAAGGCAAGTACTGAAAACCAAAGACAAAACTATGATTAAAACGCAAAGTATACTTACTGTCTGACATCAAGGATTATGTTTCAAACTGCTAATAAAAATAGAAATCAACTAACTACTACTTCTGAGGAAGTGGTCACGATATTGTTTGAAATTGAATTTAAAGGTGTTTCATATTTGCTATACACTGATTATTAGCATGGAATTAGAAATTAATTTAGTTTTTGATACAGGTTTCTCATGTAGCCCAGGCTAGCCTTGAACTTCCTGTATAACAGAGGCTTTGACCTCCTGACCATCTTATCTCCACCTCTGAAGGCCTAGGGTTCCAGATGAGTGTCTCTATGCTTGAGCTACAGTATTTCTGGTTAGTGGGTTCAATTTGGGAGCTTGTTTAAAAGCATAATATTTCATGCTGGAGCCATTATCTTACTGAACTCTGTCAAAATCCTCATTAAATTTTCAGTGAGAAAAAGCTTTGATTCAGAAGGACTTTCTCAATTAGTAAGACCCTACTCTGTCCAACATGGTACACGAAGGGTCCTACTTAGGACACTGATGAACCTCAGTTTTCAGTTTCATGTTCCTTAGTCTCCCTTATGAGAGAACATAAAGGCTTTGTTCCTGGAAGTCATTTGAAATCATTCTGGAAGCTTGAGCTTTGGGTGGAGCTCTTCCTCTGTCCTCGTGTATTGTTGCACTTCCGCCTAGGATGTATTATCATCTTCTGGTCTCCAGTCAGCAACGCATTAAAGGGCAATGGACTGTGACCTAAGGATGCCTTTCCCCCCATTTCAAGTATTCTACAAGAACATAAGTCCATAGAAAGTGGAGCATCTCCTAGTCTCTTTGAGCTTGGAGAGCTAACCAACTAGATAAGAAAGTCAGAGTCGTACCAAACTTCCTCAGCCTGTCATCAAGTCTTAAAAACAAACAAACAAACAAACAAACACTTTGAGCCAGGCAAAGTGACACATCTCAGCACTGGGGAGGCAGAGGCAGATGGCTCTTTGTGAGTTTGGGGCCAGCCTGGTGTACATATCGAGTTTCAGGTCAGTCAACGCTACAGAGCCCCATTCTCATAAACAAACAGAAACAAACAACATTTGAACAAATTTGGAATACAAATCTGCTTTCACAATTAAGCATTCTAAATGAAGTCACTGCTGTAGCATTTTGAAACATAAATTGTTCAAAATGCAGAACAATGCCCATGGTTAAGTACCACATTCAATTTCTTCCCCTATTTGACTAGAATTTATTTGTCTCTTTATAATTGGAATGTTTCCTAAACATTATTTCATCATTAGGCATATCATCCTAATGATGAACATATTTGATATATATATATATATATATATATATATATATATATATATATATATATATATATATATCTCCAGACCACAGAACAAAAGTGTATTGCTAAAACAACAACACATTATCTTTAAGTTTTAGCCGACAGAAAACACAGAGAGGAAAAGGGACATGTGAGAATTAAATCTTTCTAGACAAATGATATCTCCATTTCAGATCCAGTTACTAATGAATTTAAGCATTCAGCTGAAAGAAAAATTGCAAGGACTTGTCATAGAATAACTGCTTTTCATGCTTGCTTATATGCCTGGACACTCAGTGATAAGCAATTACCTTGCCTGTGAGGTTTCATTACTTAGCTACCATTCAGGAATTTTAATCTACTCTCTTTTTCTCTGCTTTACAAAGGCTGCGTCAAACATTGGTTTTTAATGGAAGAGAAGAAAAGGCAAATATTGCATACTTCTCCTTTCTGTTTGATCCTGAATTTCAGATCTGCAGAGAGCCATAGCATGTACTGAATCTCCTCTCCTGTGAAGTTCTTCAGGGTGAGGAGGTCACGGCCTTTCAGCTGTACTTGACTCTGGACTGGCTTCCCATACCTACAAAAGAAGGGAGAAGTCAGAAGAGGACAGTATGTATTAGAGAGAGAGAGAGAGAGAAATGCCGTGGGGTGGTCCATTGGCCAATCTTTGGAATCAAACATAGTAAATCATATGGTACAGCAAAGCATTAATAAAACTAATGTGGCTCTGGTTTCCATGTTATATATGCAGTATTTGTTATGTTTGAGAGAAAAAAAAAGACTTTGCGGAACGAAATCGAATTCGGACACACTTGGATTAGCTGGCTTTGTGGCTTATTAAATCACGCTGCTTCAAGCATGTTACCCAACCTCTCTCTGTAGCTGTTTCTCATCAACAAAAAGAGTGTAGTAGTTTTGTAGTGTGATTGTGAAAATACAGTTATTTATATCATGCGAACCAGTGCTCAGCGTAATAGGCATTATGTAGAGCATACCTACTGTTATTGAAACCAGTGCAAGCAAGTTTATAATGCACAATGGAAAAGTGGGCCGTTTACCCCTATTCTTGTCACATCTCTCTCTGAAGACTTGTCCTCCTTTTCTCACTGGGTGAAACCACAGCCAGCCCTGGAGATTTTCTTGATTCATGCAGAAAGATGTTTTAAAGTTCTATGACTATTTTTTTAGTCCAATGAGAGCAAAACAATAAACAACAATAATATAACAATGGTGATGATTTGCTAAGCTTGGTAAATTCCTTGCAAGATGACACTTTTCGCCTTCAGCTCATACCTGATTCAGAGTGACCTCCTTTGTTGGGGGAAGACAAGCCAGGAGCTGTTTGCTCTGTGAGCCTTCCTTCACTTCCTCAAGGTGAGGCCAATTCGAGAGCAAATGTAATTGTTTTCTAGCTTTCTAGTACTGGTGTAGGTGTTTGAGGGTGACTGTTTACGTTGTATTTATGGCAGTCCTCTCGAGAGTCTCTCCCAGAACAGTTTTTGATGGAAATAAAACCATTTCCAAGGATACTAAAGGTTTTATGTTTATCTAGCCACCATCACCCCCATGAGGTCTTTTTTCCTACCCAGGACATTACTTGCCATGATCAGAAACAATGCCATGCTACCCATTCTTTGTCATATTCCACCCTGGCCCCTGCCATGGGAAATGCTTCATATTGCTTCGCCTGACAAGAGTAAGGTCCATTTTATTACAGATTCCTCTTTTAATCTGTCATCAAAACAGTGAACTAGTTAGTACCTATTATTTTATTCTTCCTGCCTAACTAACTTAGTGCTCTTTCACTAACGTCTCATTCTTCCACTTCACCCTTATCACCACTGCTCTACTCTTGATTTCTAAGTTCAGCTTTTTCACATTTCATATACAAGTCAGATCCTGAGATATATGTCTCTCCTGTTCATGGCTTATTTCACTTACTATATAGTATTCTAGTCTTTGCTGTCCCCAGTGCAAGAATTTCTTGGCTATTCAGAGGAAGAATAGTATTTCAGTGTGTGTATATATGCTGCACATCGCATTACACCCATCTGTTGATGAACACTTAGGTTGTTTCCTTATCTTGGCTTTTGTGACTGTCTCGCAAGATGGCTGGAATCTCATATTTTAAAAAAATTCCCTGTTAATCTCCACTGCCTTGGATTGGTTTCTGTAGCCCACTTTATAATATGTAAGTGATAATGTATATATTAACTGATATTTTTATAATAACTGATTCTTGTCTCTCTGTCTTGCAAGTCTGTTTTGGGGATTCTGACTTCTAGTTTGACTCACTGAGAGCAATGTCAGTACTGGCTTGGCCTGTGTACAAGCTAAGACAGAAATAGACCTTAGCATTCTATCGTATTGTGGTACCTTTTATTAGAGGTAATCACTGTATGAAATGAGCAGCTTTTATTAAATTGTTCCCAGTGTCATGGTGTTATCTGTACTTAATAACTGATGCGAATCACACTAGAGGGGGCTGAATACTAATTAAAAAGACTGAGAAACTATGGGAAAATTGATTTAACATATCTATTAAACATTAAATTTCACAAGGAGCATACTAACTGCTACAAAATGATCATACTTGATTTCAATCATAAGAGTACAATTTGGGTATATATTCCATTGAGATTTATGTATACAGTTTTGCAATATGACATGGTCATAGGTATGAAAATCACAAATTCACTCAAGTTGTTAATTCCACTTCATAATCTATAATAATTTGGACAAATTTCATTAAATTTTACTGTCTAGCAGATTTGGCTTTTTTCGGTCTAAGTTCAATAAGTGAGTATATATTTTTTCAGAACACATGGTAGGACTATACCTTTCAGAATTTCGAGTTGGATTGAGAACTTGTGGGTGAGTTGGCTAATTAGTTGACTGTATTAATATGAGATACTAATGGTGTATTTTACACATATAGAAAGAAATTCATCTGTTCAGTTTTTGTGTGGAAAAAATTTGGTCAACACTCCTATTTCAGAGACGTAAGACTGTCTTCAACTTCACAAAATAAATAAATAATACATTCTACATGAGGGAATTTCTTTAAAGCAGTCATCTTCAAATTTTCAGTGTGGGGCTGGAGAGGTAACTATTTGTGTTCACTGTTCTTGGAGAGGACTCAGGGTTCCTAGCATATATGGTAGCTCACACTGCCTGTAACTCCAGTTCCAAGGAATCTGGTGTCTTGACTCTCACAGGCTTCTAAATGTATTGGTACACATACATATACACTGAAATTATAAAAATATTTATAAAAACTTTGAACATAAAACTATAACATACTCTCATTTATATAATAGAACTATTTTGTCATGGCTTTGATTGGGCTTAGTATTTTCTGTAAGCATTCAAGAGTTAGCACAGTGACATATTATGTATATTACAAAGCATAACAAAATGAAAAGTAAAATATTTAGACAAAGAATAACAAAATACTTAAAAATAATTTTAAATATGCAAAACATTATAAGAAGTTTCTAGAACAAACTGCTGTTCCTTTCTTCTACAAGAACCCTAGTTAAAAGCATATAAAACTCTGTACAATACCTCCATGTTTGTAAATCATATACCAGATAACTTTGAGTTTTAACATTTATGGAGAAAATTGGACTTCACATAATAAATTGGGTTATACATTTGGTTCTGATAATTTTTTGTATTTTTCCTTTTTTCTTTTCTTGTATTGAATATTTTACTTATTTGCATTTCAAATGTTATCTCCTTTCCCAGTTTCCCCTCCAGAAAGCTCCCATCCCATCCTCGCACCCCCTGTCTCCATGAGGGTGCTCCCCTCACCTACCTACTCCCTCCCACCTCTCCACCCTGGCATTCCCCTACACTGGGACATCGAGCCTTCACAGGACCAAGGGCTTCTCCTCCCACTGATGCCCAATAAGGCCGTCCTCTGATATATATGAGGCTGGAGCCATGGGTCTCCTTCTTTCATATATTACATTCCAAATCCAATTTCCCTCTTTCTGCCCTCCCCCATTTTCTCTCCCCACCTCCCCTTCCCTTCAGATCCATGCTTCTTGTCCCTGCCCTCAAAAAAGAGGCATCAACTCCCTCCCAGGCATCAACCAAATATGGCATAACAAACTACAATAAGATCAGGCAAATATTCTGCAAATACCTAGGGCAGGCTCCCTGATCTCTGTGAGCCTACTCCAGTCCTGTCAGTTGATTCTGTGGGCCATGTTCTTGTGGTGTCCCTGACCTCTCTGGCTCCTAATCCTTCCTCCCTTTCCTCTGCAGGACTCCACAAGGCCTGCCTATTATATGGCTGTGGGACTCTGCACCTATTCCCATCAGTTTCTGGATAAAGTCTCTCTGATGACGGCTTATATTAGGCTCCAGTACCAGTATACTCTGCAGGCTGGACAAAGTGTAGGTCAGAGGATTCGTGGCTGGGTTGGTGTCCCAGTCCCTCCACTTGAGGCCCTGTTTAGTTACAGTGGATGGCCAGTTTGGCTCTGATAATACTAATTAACGGTCACATTGAGAAACACTTGGCATATATATGCACCGCTGCTGTTGAAAAGTAAGTCGGACTAATTGTGTATTTCCAAGGTCAAGCTTTCTTATGGGGCTTTGTAAAATAAGTTTTCTAAATCTGTCTTTGAATAGAGGCGTGGCAGCTTAATCTTTACCACTTCACAGTTAGGGAAATTTTGAAAATGCATTTTCTCCTGGAATATAGTCTAAACAATGTATGATTGCAGGTGATAAACTCCTTAGACTCCGTGTGTTGTGACAACACATTACTGTCATATGGCCTGAGACTTCCTCCCACATTATTTTTAAAGGAAGAAATGTTGGGTTGGAAAACTGCACGCCCTGTGTCTCAGGGAGTGTAGGAAAGAACACTATAGCTGCTGGAATCACATCCATCAACAACAGGAAACCTAACTTCGGGGGTTCATTCAAGGCCTCAGTTTTGGCCTGGCGTTCAAGATCAGGATTCTGGTTATTTTTGGAATCTGCAGAAGCTGGGTTTTCAAACCTGTGTCCTTAAAGGATTCACTACCCTTGCTCTTCCTACCATCCTCTGAAGGATTCTCCAACCTCTGAGCATTCACTGAATTTATAGTTTCACTAAAACAAACAACACCAAAGCCATAGAGCAGGGCTGCAGTGGTGGCTCAGCTGGATGATCTTCCAGAAGACCCAGATTCAATTCCTAGCACCAACATGGTACCTCACAAACATCTGTAACCCCACTTCCAGGGCATCTGGCACCCTCTTCTAGCCTCCAGGAACATCAGCATCATCATCATCAGCAGCAGCAGCATCATCATCATCATCATCATCATCATCATCATCATCATCAACAACAACAACAACAACAACATACCATTGAATTGTATTGTTCTGGTTGAGTTTCATGATATGAAAAAGATAATCTTTTCAAAGACCTTAAATTTTATTCCTAATTTCTGTGACAAAATAACAAAAACAATAAAACAAAACCCTAAGGACCAATGCTTTTTAGGAGTTAAAAACTTCTAACTTCTAGATCTTATTCCTCCTTTTTAAGAGAGAGAGAGAGAGAGAGAGAGAGAGAGAGAGAGAGAGAGAGAGAGAGTTTGCAGATCCTCCAGATCTTCCTCATATTTATTCCCATATATGCCAAAAGTCAAAATCTCATGTTATGGCTTAGGGTCAGGGTCCTGCCACTGAGCTTCCTTGTAAGATGCTGATATGGATGTTTCTCAGCATCAATATGAAAAGTACAAGTACAAAAGTACAAGTGGCAGACAAACATCATGTTTGACTATCTTTTGGTCAAAACCTTTAATGTTTAATTTATGTATGACAGAAAGTATTAGTTCTTCCCATGGAGTGTGAAGGAAAAAGATTCTCTCTACAACACATGCTAGATTCTCAACAGCGGCGGTTGATAATGTTGCCCTGACTCATTGCCCAGAGAATGTACTAGCAAGAACAGGAGCTGATACGCTTTCCCCACTGAAGGCTCTTTGTGTCATTTTTTAGCTTTGTTTTGCAGTAAGAAAATCAAGTCTCCACAAATGTTGCAGTGGGAAATACCATCTTAGTAATTACAACTACTGCACCATAAAGAACCTTCAGAATTTGTTTGTGTAGCTTAACTGTCTTAGTTAGGGTTTTGCTGCTGTGAACAGACACCATGACCAAGGCAAGTCTTATAAAGGACAGCATTTAATTGGGGCTGGCTTAAGGGTTCAGAGATTCAGTCCATTATCATCAAGGAGGGAAGCATGGCAGCATCCAGGCAGGCATGGTGCAGGAGGAGCTGAGTTCTACATCTTCATCTGAAGGATGATAGTGGAAGACCGAATTTCAGGCTGCTAGGGTGAGGGTCTTAAGCCCACACTCACAGTGGCACACCTACTCCAACAAGCCCAAACCTTCTAATAGTGTCAAGCATATACAAATCATCACAATAACTAAAACTTTATGTTCATATGCCGCATTCTTCAGCCTCTCATAACCATGGCAGCAGTCTCTGATTCACCAAGCAGGGACTATTTCAAATGTAATGTGTGTGTGAAATTATGTAGTACCTGATCTCCTGTGGCTGGCTGATTTAACTCAGCATAAGATCCTCCAGAGCTTTCTAAAACATGAAAGGCATTTTCTGCCTCAGCATGGTAGTGTTAGATAACAAGTAACCGTTAAGTCTGAAACAAGACAAAACTAACCTTAATAATTAGTGGAAAAATCAGCATTGTGCTCTGAGTCCTAAAAAAATCATTGCCAAAGCAGCATTAGATAGGCTTTTGTTTTCCACTATAGATGTGTGGAGAATCCCACAAGCAGCACAGCAGCTGTATCTTTAGTATACTGGGATTAAATATATATCGAAACTTGCAATACTTTGTCTGCTTCATTTCTTTGTAACATCTACAAAGATGGGTAGTTTACACTGTGCTTGGTGTTTTGTTCATTCGTCTTTCGAAGCAGAGCAAGTATGTTTTCTATTACTTGGTGAATTCTCATGTTCCTTTTTTTTGATTCATTTTTTTTATTAACTTGGGTATTTCTTATTTACATTTCGAGTGTTAGTCCCTTTCCCGGTTTCCGGGCAAACATCCCCCTAATCCCTCCCCCTCCCCTTCTTTATGGGTGTTCCCCTCCCCATCCTCCCCCCATTGCCGCCCTCCCCTCAACAATCTAGTTCACTGGGGGTTCAGTCTTAGCAGGACCCAGGGCTTCCCCTTCCACTGGTGCTCTTACTAGGATACTCACTGCTATCTATGAGGTCAGAGTCCAGGGTCAGTCCATGTATAGTCTTTAGGTAGTGGCTTAGTCCCTGGAAGCTCTGGTTGCTTGGCATTGTTGTTCATATGGGATCTCAAGCCCCTTCAAGCTCTTCCAGTTCTTTCTCTGATTCCTTCAACGGGGGTTCTATTCTCAGTTCAGTGGTTTGCTGCTGGCATTCGCCTCTGTATTTGCTGTATTCTGGCTGTGTCTCTCAGGAGAGATCTACATCCGGTTCCTGTCTCATGTTCCTTTTAAAGACGGTTAACTTCTAATGGTTTGTCCTTGGTACATTCAAGGTTGTATATTATCTCTCAGAATTCCCTTAAAATCAAGTATGTAGTCAGGACCACTTCCTCATAGTCGTTTGTACTTTGCTTTCAACTGTTTTCTGCGTTTATAGCAATACATTATTCTTCCCTGAGCTGCTCTCTGGCTGTATAATTAGTGTCTTTCACACAGAGGCTCAATCACCAATCCCGTTGCCAATTTTTTGTTCTACAGTTTCAGGTAGATTCAACTCAAAGTCTTGAGGCATGCAGAATAATTAATTGTGGCCTAGAATATTGCTAAAGCTAAAACCCTCCTAGGACTCTGCTACTCTGGGACAGCATTTGTTCTACTGAGAACAATGAATGGGCATGGATTCAGAAATGAGAGCACTATAATTGTACATCCTACGCATATCTCTTTAAGTGCCTAGACCTAGGAAAACCCGATGGGAGAAACAGATGGGATCTATGTATGGCCACAGCGCCAAGATGGCTGATTTTTAGCATGGCTATAGAGGCCCACAAGCCCCTTTTCAACAGAGTAAGTTGCCATAGTTCTCAGTGCCAAAAGGGTAGATAAGTAGATATGTTATACTTTAAGACACCATTATATGAGGGCTTGACTTACTGATTAGAAAAAGATTAAATGTTGTCAACTGATAAAGAGGTCTACTGTTTATACCATTCAAAATTCATTAGAGTAGTCATTACATTTCTGAATTCTATCCAGGAGGTAGGGCAGGAAATGGTAGCTTGGGAAAATGTTGTTTTTCATAGATATCAAGAACTAACCAGGAAAATGTATCATTGGAAGGAAAGCAAACACAATGGCTTCAGTTTAACGCCTATCATGTTCATTATCAACTCATAGAACTTGCCTTGGCTACAAAATGAAACTGCCACGCCTCTTTCCTAAGCTCATAAGAATTACAGAGAAGCACAAGAGCTCCACGACTGGGCCATACTAAGATATCTATGACACAAACCCTTTTCTCGTGGTCCTTATTAAACATTGGCCTGTTTGGGGAAAATAAAGCCCCATTCAAATTAGCCAGTTAAAGACATTGGCACAAAGTTACTAAGTCCCATTTCCAATCAGACCCAGCCTACTTTAGTTCATGAAAACAAAACCAAGGCAAAATCACATTTTTAAAAAGGAGATTTCTTTTATTTTTGTTTGTGTGAGAGGAATATGTCCATGGAAGTGCAGGTGCCTGATTGGGCTTGGGGCCCTGGAACGCCCTGGAGCTGGAGTTACAGAAGTTTGAACACTGCCAGATGTGGGTGCTAGGATCCAAACTCCAGATCTTCTGCAAGAGCAGTACAGGCACTTAACTATTGAGTCATCCTCCAGCCTCACACAAACCATTTTTTATTTTTCCTATGAAGTATTTACCTTTCTTGTTCTAAATTATATAAGAGAGAAACTAAAATTAAACAAGAAGGTCACCTCTCAAATCAGATCCGAGCTACCTTATCATTCTGTCTTTCTTAGAAATACATTTTATCTTATTTTATTTTCTCTTGTTGAAGTACTGGGGAGCCCATGGCTTTTTGTATGCTGGAAAAGTCCCTACTGGTGAGTTACTTCTACAGTAACATACTAACATTGTGTTTACACATAACAGAAACAATACAATCCTGGGGCCAATGAGAATCACGTACCGCTCTCCCATCAATCATATCAAGGTGATGTGTGTACTAATTACCTATAGTTGGGATTTACTCGATATATACATGAATCTAAATATATTATACCTTGTAAATATATACAAATAGTATGTGCCAAATACAAAGTGAAAAATCAAATAAGATTTAAAAGCCAATTTGCAGTCTAATTAGAGCCACCGCCTTTGAGAAAAGCACAATTACTTCCTTACATTGCATCATCTGAAAAAACAAATGCAGAGGCTTCTTACCCCTCACATCCCTAAGTACTAAGATGCTGAGCGAAGATTGCGGGTTAGTTTTACCTAGATCTCTAACCAGAAGTGGAAGAGCATGGACTGCTGGCACAATAAAGCCTTTCACTACAATCTGCATTCCCCACTTCCGACAAGTTATTTAGGAGGTGGGGAACATTTGGATGTGTTCAATGGTATCGTTGTATTTCACTGGAAGAGGAACTGCATGATTTGAGTAAAATGTGTGCACTTAGAAACTGACTTTTCCAGAGCAGGAAAAACTTGAGTGGTAAGTGGTCCCCTGGTCCCCACAGAGAATTGGCAATAAAGACTTTAGCTTCCGCAGACCTTAAAGAGAGCCAGCGTGTCTCATGGCTAAGATCCTGATGCTTCCTTCTGTTGCACTAATGTGAAAGTTAGGGTGTATTTCCCTCTTTTGTTTACATTTACATATTTTGGCTCTATCTACAAATGGATATCAGACCTTTGTAAGTTGGCCACTCTCATCAATTTGGAGGGATCAAAGGGCCAAAGTAGGAAGAACGACTTCTTTAAGTGTTTGAGTCGCAGTTGCAGTTTAGCCCAGACACAGCAGTAAACTATGACCTTGAGAAAGTCATTTGCCAGGTCTGACCTCACTTGCTTAAATGAAAAGCTGGACCAGGGAACTAAGTCAATTTTTTTTATGCTTTTGTCTTCCAAAACAGCCATGAAGCTAATAAACATGAGTTTGCAGTATCTACTTTAAATCCCATTCACTTCCTTTAAAAGGCACATTAGAAAGAAGTCTAGAGACTTTATTTTCACAAAACCCTCGAATGGATTCCATTGGTGTGAACAGAAATCCACAAGTCCTATTTTGAATTTATAAACTTTTTTTTACTAGCAGCTATATTAATTTTTAACAAAAATTATTTGAAACCTTCCTTATTGGTGCTTTATACCCACATGTACTATAAATTATTGTTAATAACTCAATGACTATTTCTGAAACATTTTAGAACATCGATTGTTGCCAGGTTGTGAAAAGTCTTTGAGAACTGCAGAATGTAGACCAGGACTAGCTTCAGGGGACCTATTATTAAAAGCCTGATGACTTCTCTTAACTAAAACACAAGAGTGCTGAAAATATATAGTGTCCATTATTTTAGATAATTGCTAAATGGTAGGCTAGAAACAAACAAACAAACAACAACAACAAAAAAAAAACAGTTTGCTAAAGGAGATCCTGTAACTCCATTCCAGTTTTTCCCCATGCCTTGTATGGTTTTCTAAGGTCAGAATAAGAAAAACATTTTAGGCATTTTAATTTTGACATTAAAACACAAAGATCATTGAGTCTTGTCTCTCTGCACAGTCTGCAATCATTTCACCTAAGTGTCCATGTTTGGGGGTGGATGTGGAGAGTTGGGGACGAAGGAAGCATAATGAGTTATGTGAGCCTTTATGGAGGTCTGGAATGAAATACCTGAAAACCAGTCACCTCCGGCTCCAATCTATAACCTCCACAGAATTGGCTGGCTTAGTTCAATATTCTCTGAAGAAATTTCTATTTGGAAGATGAAATTGAAGTGAACTTATAAATTGGTCTTCTCTGACAAAGAAAGAGATTTTTAGTGGTTTCTTTAAAAGCTATAAGTGGTTTTCCTAACAGGCAACAAATCATAGAACGCTACTATCCCAACCCAGCCGGGCTCCACACCCGCACGCCTGAGATGGTGTGCTTGCTGATTCGCTCTTTTCACCATCCCTGATCTCTGATCTTATTGATTTTGCAGAAAAAGAAAAAGAGGAGAAAGAAAAAATAATTGACTAAAACGGATTGATCCAAGTGTCTGTGTGGATGGCTTCGGCCTCATTTCAGCTGTTACTTATACACATTATGATACATAACTATTCACTTCAAAACTCTTCAATCTCAGCTTTTGTGGCACTGCCAAGTCCTGACCACACATTTCTTGTTCAGCTCTAATGGTAAATTCAGATGGTTTGCTGTGTGACAGGGATCCTCCACTTTCCTCCAGAGATGGAAAGGAGAGAAAAGTCCAATTTGAGTAAAGCAAAAGTGTGGCAGTGTTGACAAGGAGCTTTGCTCTGTTATGAAGGAGCCCTGTCAAAGTCTGAAGGTCATGATCGGGACCAGCATTTTGGAGTAAATCTATATGGCAGACAATATGCCTAAATAATGCAGTAGGGATGTCAAATACACACACTATATGAGAATACCTTACAGAAACTATTTCAGTGTCTATTCATAGCTTCTACATCATTGCAATGAAATAAACAATGTAAGCAACTTAAGAGAGAAAATCGTTTTCTTCAGACTTTCACAAATTTCAGTTCATTCTGTTGGAAAAGATGTATCAAACAAGAATAGCTCACATCATGGTGGCCAGAAAGCAGAGAGAGCTGGCAAGGGTTCCTAATGTGACAATTCTGACACATTTCAAGCTGTGCTTTAGTAACATCCTTCTAGCTGGTGCTCAACTCCCTCAAGTTAAAGAGATTGGACCATTGCATGCTATAATGTCAGCTGTAATTGGACAAATATTATTGAGTTTCTCAAAAGTCTAGGACGATTTCATATTTTCAAAAAGTTAGATACAGATTTGAGTTAGTTTAGCTGGATTTTTCTCCAGATCCTATTTCGTTTTAGAAATGTCTAACTGGGCTTTTAGAAATGCAATCCGGGTAGCAGCTATCAAGAAGAGAATATCAGTGCTGAGGTTGTGTACACACCAAGAGAATATTATTAGTACTGATCAAAGGTAGCAACTATTTGACAGAGGTTTTACTCATAAAATTTAATATATTATGATTACAAAAAATAAAACAGATTTGTGTGTGTGTGTGTGTGTGTATGCATGTGTGTATTCTAAAGGGATATATGGCTAAGCTTTAAAATTGGTCATTGATTCACCATAGTATCTTCAATTCAATGGTTTTTCTTTATTAAAAACTGTGGGTTACATTGGAGTCACCCTTTTATTCCATGTTACTCAGTGAGCTGGAATGAAAACCAGAGAAAAATCTGTTATTTTCCAGGTTTTGCACAAATTATCTCATTGATTATCACTGGAGTGTGACTTCATGTGGCTGGAGTATCTTATGTCCTAGTTATGGCTTCTATTGCTGTAATAAAACACTATGGCCAAAGCAACATGGATGAGATAGGCTTTATTTGGATCATGCTTCCACACTGTTTTTCATCATTGAAGGAAGTCAGGACTAGAACTCAAACATGGCAGGAACCTGGAGGCAGGAGTTGATGTAAAGACCATGGAAGAGTGCTACTTACTGGCTTGTTCCCAATGGCTTGTTCAACCTGTTTTGTTATAATACCCAGGACAACAAGCCCAAGGGTGGCACCACCACAATGGGGTGGGGCCTTCTCATCAATCACTAATTAAGAAAACACCCTCCAGGCTTGCCTATAGCCCAATTTTCTGGAGGCATTTTCTCAATTGAGACTCTCTCCTCTCCAAGGACTCTACCTTTTCTCAAGTTGATATAAAACTAGCCAGTGTGCCTTATCTACCATTGCATTTTAACATAATGCATAGTGAATGAAAGAAGATAGGTACTCAACAAATACTCATGCATTCTCTTGTTTTATAGGTAGGATAACTAGAGCCCATGTTTGTAGATTGGAAAACCTCAGGGTGAGACTATACCGTAAGAATCATTTCTATTGTCTGTTAAGCCTGAGGTTTTTTCAGGCGTTCTTTTAAGTTTATTTGTATGTTGTGACTGCTGCTAATGGATAGACCCTGCAGTCTCTCTGGGCTCTGGCTATCCTACCTATAAAACAAGAGGATGCATGATTAGATGACGAGCTCTCAGCTACGCCTGATAACGTGGGTTATTAAATTACAATATCATGAATTATGCTTGCCTCTGAGAGCCTTATACTCACCAAAGAAGGGGTGATAAAGACTCCATCTAGGTCCAGGGAACTTAGGTCTATCAGTCGTTGAGAACAAGTAAGCCCAGGACCACCATCACAGATACATTTCTTCAAAGTGAGAACCTTCCCTTAGTAATCCAGGGAGGTGGTTTTGCAGGTTGGTTTCGCCAGTAGCTCATTTAGAATGCACACAAATGAAAGATGTCAAGAGCATTTAGTCTGTTGTAGCTGCCTTGGTTAGCGTGGTAAAATTCAACTGCAGAATGAGTGAGAGATACGAACCTCGCTAGGATTAGAGACAACTGTTCTCATGTAATTGCTAACTGTAGCACTTCACTTACTTTGCTGAAAGAGGCATTCCCTTGCAGAACATAATTCCAATTTTCACCGTTGACCAGATCCCAGTTTCTGTCACTTACCGAAAATTTCGAACCATGGAAGTGTGAGCCTTTCTAAGAGCTGCCTTGTTGAGCAGGATCCTCAAATTAGACAGCATCTTCTCTTGCTAGAGTGGAGGAGGAATCTATGGTCTAGAGAGTTCCGCAGGCAGGCAGGCAGTGGGGGCCACTGGCAAGCTAAGAATGCTTTCAGTTGCAGAGGGGATCAAAGGTCCTACCACCTTTCCACAACCTTATCAGATCAACCTGGTTAGAGATAGAGCAGGGCAGGGTGCAGGGGCACTTGAACTTTAAGCCTAACTCTAGGGTTGTTGTTTAAAGAAAGAGTCCTAATGCTTTCAGAGCCCAGACCCTTCATTTTTCATAATGTATTTATGCTGTCACTTGCTTGGATAAAAATCAGTTGACAAGTACCCATTGAGCGTGTAATATATGCAAGGCACTGCCGTGCTGGGGCTGCTCTGAAGGTACACTGAAATAACTCATTCAGAAAATGTAAATTGACAGTACAAAACCCCAGATGGAGCTATGACAGCCCTGTGTATTCCTGTTGATTTCACTTTCCTACCTAGCACTCCCATCCGTTCCACAACAAATAGAAAGGGATAGACTCAAAGTTGGGTTTCCATGGCAGCAAGTTCAAGAGGTGTAGAGGTATAATAAAAAGAACTCAGTCCAGGGGGCCCCTTTATGTCTTCCACATAATAGGTGTTTAGTAAGTAGGTGGGCACTTACTGATTCCGGTGTGAGTTTCCAAGTACCAGTGAACCCCTCCCCCCCCCCCCGCCCCCAAGCACCTCAGCAACTCCTCAGGTCATCAAGGGCCAATGTTTCACATTCATTCATTTAGCTACAGCTTGAAATGAGCTGGCTTTAAATTCTCATCTTTGTCAGACATCAGGGAGACTAGAATTTCTAAAGAGGATATGATCTCATCTTTGTAGAGCTTAAGATTTCAACAAAAGTGATTGCATTTGTAAACAATAGTCCTAGTCCAAGACCATATGAAAGATCCAGATAACGTTGTCCTGCAGAACACAGAAGAGGGAAACTTTTAAAACAAGAAGGGTGGAAGACAGGGGAGGAGGGAGAGGGGAGGCAGGCGCCTCCTACTGTCAATTCATATGTCTTAGCAAACCCTGATGTGTACTTGCTAGAAGTTTATAGACTACCACCAGTAAATGTCATTTGAAAGTCAGGAGCAGAAATGGTTATGAGATCATCATTGATATGGCCAGGGAAATAAATCTCGACACACTTGCCTTCTACTTGTGGAGAATGATTTTGGATGAACAGAAAGAAAATCGAATTTCCAAACTTCTCCTAAATCATATATATGTTCTGGAGAGAGCACTCCAGGCAGAAGCAATGTTTGTGAAATCCACAAGAAAGGAGGTAGAGGGTGAACGTGCCAAGTAGGAGAATAGATAGCTGCTTGTTGGAAAGGATAGTAAAGCTCCTTTGAAGTGGAGAGGTCGGCCAGCTGTAAGGTCTCAGGGATTGAAACTATTCTCATACTATAAGGAGGGAAAGCATTTGCTTTTATGGAGTCTGAAGAGCACACACTAAGAGAAAGCTCCCAGGTTCACCACCATATTGCTAGTAAGCTGTGCTTACCAAACAATGCATAGAAGCAATGTTTGGGCAAAAGGGCAAGATTTGTCTGTCGTTTTATGCTAGAAAATGTGGGCAGCATTTTAGAAAGGAACTTGCCAGCCCTTCTAATACTGAGGAAGTAGAAGATCAACATCAGAGGGGCTAAGAGAAACTGAAGCTAGCACAAAGACTGGGAGAGAAGAGCTGCACTTGGGAGGGTGCACATGGCTATTTCACTGAATCTCAAAAGGTAAGCTATTTCAGTGGAATGGCGAAGTACATCTCAAGTAGCCCACTTCTGCTGATACAACCATACATGGAGTTCTTTACCTTGCAGGATTTTTTGTGTTTGTATTAGTTACTTGTCTCCCTGTTGCCAGGAAACACCAAAAAAAGGGCAATTTAAGGAATAAAAAGGTTACTTTCTCTTACAATTCAATAGAGAAACCTTCATTATGGTGAAAATAACATATTGTCTGGAAAGAGCAGTCCAGGCTGAAGCAATTGTTTGTAAAAGCCCCAAGAAGATAGAGGGTGAATGTACCAAGGAGAGCCTGAAGTAGCTGGCCCCATTGTATCCAAGGTGGGGAAGCAGAGCGAGAGATGAAGGCAGTGCTTAGTTGATCTTCTCCTTTTCATTTAGGTGAGGTCTCAAGTCCTTGACATTGTATTGCTCATATGCAGGATGGACTTTCTGCCTCAGATAACCTAATTTAGACAGGGCAACTGACAGACCCAGACATTTGTTCCCATGGTGGTTCAGAGTCACATCAAGTTGATAATCAAGATTTATCATCGCAGAGTTCATCCTCAGAACTCATCCATGTGCACTGATCAATCCCTCCACGTCTCGGATTTAGCATCAGCTGCCTTCGTTGGCTCTCTACCCTTGGTTTTCTGACACTCATTCATTTGTCACCACTGCCACTACCACCACCACCACCACCACCACTACTACTCGCGCATGCACACATACACACACACACACACACACACACACACACACACAGAGAGAGAGAGAGAGAGAGAGAGAGAGAGAGAGAGAGAGAGAGAGAAACAATCATGCTAAATCCCTGTTCTGGGTGGGCTTTGAGAAATATAGTGTAAACAGAGAAGGTGAGTCACTGTCTATGTAATCTTCATGATTTGAAATGACCTAAGAACACCAGCTTCTATCTATGGACATATATTCTAACTGAGTCTAGGTGGCTTGTCACTTATCCTTTCACTTCAGGGCACATAAGATGCCCATTTCTCTAGCTTGGCCTGACTACGGTGTGGTAATAGCTGGGTTTCCTAAAGGAGCTGTTATTGATCTTTGGTGAGTAACAAGAACTGGTGGCTTCCCAAAACTTCAGAGAACTAGAGAAGATCTTACTGCAAATCAAGAGATCCCAGTGAAGACTCAAAGGAAGAAATAGTTAGCACATGAAATGTAATCCCAGCCACATCAGGAAGGGTGGACATACTCTACACACTGACTGTGTAAATGGAGCTCTACCAATACTAAGCATACCAAACCATGATGTGTGGATCCTGTTTTCCCTGGTGTCCCATTCACCACACTCACAAATATGCCCCGCTTTATAATTCAAATTTTCTGCTTGAGATTCAATTTCCCACTTTTACCTCCCTGCTCCTCGTATGAACAGCTATAAAGGATCCCCACCACAGGCTTCTTAACAGCCTCCACTGGAATTCATCTAATTTCCTTCATAGTGCCTAGTAAGTTGTCTATCAGTATACCCAGTGTCAGTGGCTTTCCTGTCTCATTTAACTTTCTATCCTGCTTCTGCTTTCTAAGATCATGTGCTGGCTAGACTTATGGCAACTCAACCCACACTAAAGCCAGCCAAGAGGTAGAAACCTCGATTTAAAAATTACCTCCATAAGATCAGACTGTAGGCAAGCTTGTAGAGCAGTGGTTCTTCGCCTGTGCATTGCAACTCCTTTACAAGCCTCTAACTCCAAATTACAATTCCTAACAGTAGTAAACTTATCATTACGAAGTTGCCATGAAAATAATTTTATGGTTGGGGGGGGGGTCATCACAACCTGAGGAACTCTATTAAAGGACAACAGCATTAGGAGTGTTTACAAACACTGGTAGAGTAATTCTTAATTAGGTTTTGAGGGGGGAGAACGCAGACTATTGTGGACGTACAATCCTTGGCCTGGTGGTTATGTGTTCTATAAGAAAGAAGTCTGAGCAAGCCAGTAAGCAGCACCTCTCATTAGCTTCTGTATCACCTCCAATGTCCAGATGCCTGCCCTGATTGAGTTCCTGTCCTGACTTCTTCAATGATGAGCAGTGATGTGATAATATAAACTAAATAATCCCCACTCCCGGGGTTGGGGATTTAGCTCAGTGGTAGAGCGCTTGCCTAGGAAGCGCAAGGCCCTGGGTTCGGTCCCCAGCTCCGGAAAAAAAAAAGAACCAAAAAAAAAAAAAAATCCCCACTCCCACCCCTGCAATTTGCTTTTGGTCATGGTGTTTCATCATAGGAATAGAAACCCAAACCGAGGCAAATCTCTTTCTTGATGTCTGCTTTTTGGGCAATTCAACTTTATCCCAAGTCCAATAATCCCAACATTTCAGCACCCTGATTCTATTGCCTTCCATTAAAGTTCAGAGTTTAGACCATCCTATCGTTGACTTTGAGGCTGTCAGTGACACCATCTTCGACTCCTGGACCTACTGTACTCTTTCTTATATTTAATACAAGTTGACTTGAAACCACTGAGAAATGCTTAATAACTAGTTCTTTAATATGAGTCCTATGGATATTCCTAAAACAGTCAACTGGAAGCTATGGGTGTGACTTCAATAATTACAGAGTTTGGGAAAATGAAGCAAAAAAAAATTGTTCCTGCAAGCTGTTTTGATCAGGCATCAGTGGCCCACTGCTGCCTACATCCAATCCCTGTCCTTTGCCTCAGGGCTTGGAAGATATTACTAAAGCCACATTTTCAAAGGCCTCGAAAACCACGTGAGGGAGTTTAGGATTGAATGTAGTTAAGAAATGATGGTAAAGATTTTAAAGCTGGGTATACAAGGGGACATATATCATCTTCATTGTGTCTTGAGTCTGGTACTGTCCTTTGAGACATGCAGTAAGGAGAAAAGTGGAGGCAAAAATTAAAGAGGATATTGTGGGATAAGAAGGAGCTGAACATATGGAGAGGCTGTTAAAAAAATAGAAAACAAGAGGATTGGTGAAACATAGATTTCGAGAATAGAACTCATCTTTGAGGAAAATCTATCAGCTATTAAGTGTAGGCATATTGAGAAGTTTGTAAGATGCCAAGTTTTCAAATTTGTACTATGATGTTTGAGTCTCAAGTTCCAGACACCCAGATAATAATGTCAAGCATCTCACTTTGCTGGCATTTTCAGCTTATGAGCCTTAGGTATGAACCTGAAGTATTTATGTGAAATTGTCATTGTGTTTCCTAGTTTAATCCAGGCACTGAAAAGAGAACCAATGTGATAAAAAACATATGAGGAGAATGATGTTGAAAACAGAATGTGACCTCTGTCTGAGTTATTGGGGAAGAGGAGTTTGGCCTAGTCACATGAAACTCTCAGAATCCCAATCTAAAGTCTCTAAAGTTTCTAAAGTCTCTCTCACTCCTCTCTCTCTCTCTCTCTCTCTCTCTCTCTCTCTCTCTCTCTCTCTCTCTGTGTGTGTGTGTGTGTGTGTGTGTGTGAGAGAGAGAGAGAGAGAGAGAGAGAGAGAGAGAGAGAACGCACTTATAATGCTTTAGGAAGGTGTAGCATGGTAGCCATGCATGAGACAATATCTAATAAGCTGGTATAGCTAAAAAGGACGACGATTATAGTGCAAAGTTTTTGCTACATCACTTTGACTCTTGGCGGATCACACACATGCACCCACCCAGGAGCTGTTTTTGGATCCGCGAATGAAAGACACAAACATTAGCTTATTTTGAACATACCTTACTAGCTCAGTAACTGGGCACTTCTAAGACTCCCGCTGCTAGCATACCCTTCCCACTGGTACTCCTGGCTCAACACCTTCTAAATCTAATTTGAACTTTGATGCCCTGGAACCTTCTGTGAAGCCCATTGGTCTTTTCTGTCCAAGATGATTTTGGGCAGCCCTTCCAGGGGCTATTTTCCCTTTCGTCTTACATTTCAGATGATCTCCCCTCTGCAGCTCCGAAATCTGTCCAGTCTGTCTCTCCTATGTCATGGCGATTGTCTCCCTTCCTCCTCCTGTGTCTTAGTCCTTGAAACCCTAAGGGTCCCGCCCTGTCTTCCTTTGCCCAGCCATTGGATGTATGGCAATTCATTATTTCCAATCAAATCCAGCTGAGGGCAGGTTTCCTTTAGCCTGCGTGCAGGACACTGCGAGCAGGGTTTTGGATAACACAATTAGCAAGAGAACACCATTTCCCTCCTTTTTGTCCACTAAAAATGTCCTTTCTTTCTGTGGTGGTTTGTATATTCTTGGCCCAGGGAGAGGCACTAGTTGGAGGTGTGGCCTTGTTGCAGTAGGTGTGTCACTGTGGGCGTGGGCTTTAAGACTCTCATCCTAGCTGCCTGGAAGTCAGTCTTCCACTAGCCGCCTTCAGATGAAGATGTAGAACTCAGCTCCTCCTGCACCATGCCTGCCTGGATGCTGCCATGTTCCTGCCTTGATGATAATGGACTGAACCTCTGAACCTGTAAGCCAGCCCCAATTAAATGTTGTCCTTTATAAGACTTGCCTTGGTCATGGTGTCTGTTCACAGCAGTAAAACCCAAATTAAGATACTTTTCAATATATATTGAACATAAATATAACAGTCATGTAAACTATGAGCCATGATATACACTAAAAGTGTCCAGTCCATCAATTTTGTCAATTTAGATAAAGTATTCTACTATTATTCCTAACTTAAAAGAGTTTTCAATTCTATGCCTGAATTATGTTTTGCTTTTAGCCTGTAATTTCATCTGAAAACCATGTTTTTAATTCCATATCACATCTTTTACTGTTAAACAACTTAAGTTTGCTTATGGGACTATAATTAGTCTTCAACCCCATCAGAAATCTGAGAATGAATTAAATATTACCTGAGTATGTAGAATGCACAAAACATAGCTTCTAAAACTTAAACAATTATAGAAACAGATGACTACCTGGACAGTCCCCTAATTTCTTATAACTTTGGGGCATCTGTCTTCAGCTTTTGGGCCCAGAGCCATCTCGCTGAGCCAGCAACGAAGTAGGAATATAAACGACTAGCTTACCCTAGCTAGACAAAGATTAGTAATCAACTCTCCCACATCTGTTTGTCCTTTTGGACAATATTTTGTTTGCAGATGAAATAGGCAATTTCTGCCCCATGACTACCTTGCCTGAAAGTAAAGACACTCAATATCTTCTCTGAACTGTAAAGGGGTCCTCTCAGGAGCAACATGTCTCTGGTCCAAAATGTCTAATCATAATAAAATGATTACATGTCAGATTCTGTGGACTTCTGATATTTTTGAAGACTGTGTAAAATATATTTAAACTTTTAAACCTTAGCCATTCTTAACCATTTCTATTTGAGTAAACTGGAACCACTTTATTATAATTAAACTACAGTCTAACCTAACCATGACTTTACTCTCTGACCCTTAACTTGTGTTACTTTATAATTCTTTTTTTTTTTTGGTTCTTTTTTTCGGAGCTGGGGACTGAACCCAGGGCCTTGCGCTTCCTAGGCAAGTGCTCTACCACTGAGCTAAATCCCCAACCCCACTTAATAATTCTTAAACAGTTTGTAATAGCAACTATTACAACTGTGTCAAAGTTTTGTGTTCCTAAATGAGTTGCGTAGCCACAATGCCTATCTAAAAGTAACAATATTAATTTCAAATAATGTATCAACATATAGATTTATACCAATTAAAACCTTAATTCTATATAAATATATAAATTCTGTACCAGTGTAAGACATTATAACTTCAATGTTAAATCAATTACAAAGATTTCTACTAATGTAAGATTATGGCTACACAATGCTTTTGTTCAAGAATAAATTTAGTAATCCCCCCATCTATTTCCTAGCTATTAAAAACTATGACCATGTCCAAATTGTCCCTTAAAATGACAACATATCTATGATTTGTAAAATAACCATAACCAGGCACCCAAACCCAAACAATTGGGCTGATGCCTCTCCATGGCTTCTTCCTGCTAAATAGGGGCAATGAAAAATTATTTAAAAGGATGTGGAGGGGTAGGTAAATTGGAAAATTGTTTAGACTAAGAAAGCTAGCTTTAGCATCTGTTATCCAGTCTCTATATGCTTTCAAGGCTCAGGGCTTGACTGAAGTTCTGACTGGATCTGTCTGAAAAACTGCACGAGGCAATATCATTTGTCATCAGTGACAATTCCTGAAACTGTTCTGGAAGCATGTCTCTGGACAGCATCAGGAAGCAGGGGGCTGTAACAGCAGATCAGTCATTCAGCATCTCTGAACAAAGATGTACATTCTGTCATATATGAATCTCACAACCAAAATTTTAGTACCATTAAGATATTCATATGGATCCTCATAGAAGAGGGGGAGGGGGAGGGGGGCTTATGGATGGAAACCAGGAAAGGGAGTAACATTTGAAATGTAAAGAAAAAATATCCAATAAAAAAAGCTGCACAAATTAAAAAAAGATATTTTTACGGATTGTGCAGGGTACACAGATCACTTAAGGATAAAATTTTGCTCCTTGTTGGAGCAGGTGAAGACAACTGTCTTTTTATGAGTTAACTTGATCAATAACCAATTGTAATAAATCTTCATTAATGCCATATGAAGGGGGCATGAAGAATCTTAAGGATTCCATAACCAACAAGATTTATTGTCTCATTTTAGCTGAAGTTTTGGCTAGAGACATTTTGTCTAAGCCAGTTACTGGGCTGTTCCCATGTCTAGGAATCAGCAGATCACTTTACCTGTCTTGTTAGATTTTTCTCAATGTTTTCAAGATCCTCAGGAGGTCTTCCCCTGTCATATCAGATCCATATCATTCTGAAAGGGTCCAGAGCCCTTTTTCCTTTGCTGTCAACACAAATACAGAATCTTTCTTCCAAAATAGAATGTCCTTGGTCCAATAATCAGAAATCATTAAAGGTATATCTTGACCTCTCACCCAGAGGAATTTTAATATAACCACCAAACTCATAAACACATGCATTTTGATAATTAAAACAATTCAAAGCAACTAAATCAATCTCAACAAATATTAACCATTGAGACAGTGCTTCTTCACCACCTCCTGTTTTTCAACCTATAATTGAAGATCAAATGCCTCAATATTTTATAATCTATGTAATTAACTTTAATTAAATTCCCTTCTACTTATTGTATAAACCTATTTCTAGGCTCTAATTTCTGTCATACCAGGCTCACAATGCCAGAAATCCCATGTAGACCACATTCAAAAATCCCAAAAATTTGCCCTTGCAAGACCTTTTAAATATCTTTAAGCATTTGTTCGTTCATTCATTCACCCTCCCTTCTCCCTTCTATGGAACTCAATATCTGCCACTAATGTGTGTGTGTGTGTGTGTGTGTGTGTGTGTGTGTGTGTGTGTGTGTGTGTGTAGGAATGCAGGTACCCATGAAGGGTAGAAGGTGGTAGCCTTAGATCTTCTGGAGCTGGAGATGCAGACTGCAAACCTACTGGGTTGGGTTCTGGGAACCAAATTTGGGTCCCTTTTAAGAGCAGCATGTACTCTTAACCACTGAACCATCTCTTCAGCTTAGTGAGTTTTATTGTTTAAAGTTATAAATTAAGTTATAACAAACTTAACTGTGTTCAGTGTTTTAAGACCTATCTAAATTTGACAGCAGACTATTGAAGCACCCCACTATTATTGTGTGAATAGTACAGATTGGGTAATCACCACTACAATTGGGCACAGAACAGTTCTAAAAGGAGAAAACTACCTTTTAAAATGAACATGTAATCATATGCAACAGAATACCATCATATTCTCTTCCTCATAAGACATGACATACTAAGCTTTTCTCTCTTCCCTACAGTTTGGCTGTTTTCCTTGACATAATGCAAACAGAACTGTACACTATATAATCTTTTGAGACTGGCTTCTTTCACGCAGCGTAACATCTTAGAGATTTATCATTTTTCTATATTATTGTATTGTCACTACCGTGCTTCTTTATATTGTTAAGTAGTATCTCATTGTGTAGATATATCAATTTATTCTCCAGTTTCTTCCATTAAGGAACATTTCATTTATCTCTTGTTTAAGGAGCTTATCGATAGCTATTTTGCAAGCATCTATATATAGATTTTGCAAAGAATATAAATATTTTTGTCTAAAGTAAACACTTAACAAATAATGCCTTCACTACACAGTAGATATAGACTTATCTTTTGAAGAAACTGTCAGTGATTTCTAAGATAACTGTATGATTTTGTAGCATCATAAGGAATATAGCAAAGGTCTAGTTGCTATACAGTCTTGTCAGGATGTGGTATTGTATTAGTTTTTCATGGTTGTCATTCTAAATGGTAATATTTTGCATTTCTCTAAAAACTCATAATGTCAAGAAGGTTTTTCTGTGATTAGTTGTCATTTGTTATATCTCCATTCGTGAAATATAGGTTAAATCTTTTGCCTGCTAAGAAAATTGACTTGTTTGTTCTCTTAGCATGCACACCTAATGCTTGTGTACATGTATACACTTTCATCATTTTGTGCACATGCGTGCATGTGTGTGTGTGTGTGTGTGTGTGTGTGTGTGTGTGTGTGTATGTGTGCGTGAATGTTCTTGGAACAAGACCTTTATTAGATATAGCTTTTCGAAATTCTCAGGAGAGCTCATCAATCACTCAATCATAAATAAATAAAAGACTAAATAAAATTTGTTCAAGTTCTGTGTCCTAAGTTATAACCACATACTGGAGAATCCAGTAATTCTTAGTATCTTGGCGGTGCTTCATAAACTGTGTATAGTTTGGATGTGCATGAGAACTGGCAATAGGAAATGAAATTGAATCAAGATAGTGAAAAACCAAATTACCTATCATCTGGCTATATTTTTCTTCTCAAGTATAAATATGCCATCCAAGAAGCTCAGGATTTATAGAAAATCTGAAAATTACTGCTCAATTAACAGATGGTAATGGGACTTTGACAAAAAATATTGACTCAGAGATGTTTTCTTTCTGCGTCATTGCTAAATATTTGTTCAAATAGGCAGGCCTTAGGGAAAACTGTGAAATCAGTAAAGATTTTCTCCACCCCTCTTCCTCACTATACACTTTCAACTGAGACATTGGAACACCAAAGTTCTCAACAATGTGAAATGCTGATCAAGGAATTTAGTTCTAATATTTCTACTAGAGCACATTAACCACTGAAGTCAATCTCTCTTTACCACTTACCCTGGCAGTTCTTGATTTTGAGCAGAGCTATGAATTTTTCTGCATTTAGATAGCAATAGAAAAAAGTCTCAACTATTTCTGGATGCCTTTTTATTTTATGAGCTGGTAAAGCAAACAAGATTATGAAATGCACAGCACAATTAATGAGATTGGAAAAAGGCAGATAAGTATGTCAGTGATCCAAATTTGTATCTGAGGCAGACGAGATGAAAAGGGCCAATTCTCTTCCAAGGATATCTTTTGTTTGCTCATGATCCCACTGAGAATTCTAGAGCCATCTCTTTTCCCATAGGCTGATTCCTATCCCACCCCTTAGAAGTTCAGAGGTTAAGCTGTGCATAAAGGAGCTTTATTAGCACACCAAAGGCTATCAGGCTTTAAGCAAACAAGGAAATCACAAAGGTTTAAAGTTCATCTAACAGCTAAGTGACTAACGGACACTTTCAGGGCCAGGCTAATGGAGGTCCTGTGAGAACTCTGGTGTTGCTTCCTGTTGACAAGTGCTTAGTATAAAAGCACTGGGGGGGGGGAGGGTAATAATTTCCATGACAATATTCACTCTTGGAGAGCTAGCCGGTCACACGTCTTTGAATACCCTCAAGGGCCTTGCTTGGTGAGTGCCCCCTTTCCCAATTCTAGTTCTTGATAATCCTGTAGTCACCTTTCTACTTGATACTAAAGCCTACTTGTGAACTCTTCTTCCTCTGCTCTGGTTGTCTTGGGTCAATATTTGCTAAACAAACAAAGGTATTGCCTTGCCTTAAGCTATTGGTTTGGTGCAGCCATCTTTTTTTAAGGTGGTTCCACTATTAACTCTGCTGTATGTAAAATGGGACCTAGACATAACTTGAAGATAAATTTTATGAACACCTTTTTATATCCAATATCAAAGTTTGCATAAACTTTGTCAAGGTTTGCTTATTGGATTTAGATATTCACCGTCATTGATTTTAATCATTCACAGTTATTCAGTGGCGCTCCGCTGGAAATATTCTTCTAGGGAATCAAACAGTTCATGGATATTTAGTCACCCTGGATTGTTACCAAGTGTACTGCATAAAGTAATATTAAGATCAGGTCACATGGGAATCACTATAAAGAGAATTGACCCAAAAATTTTAGAGCCAGTTATAGGTTGGAGAGAGTCTCATTATGCATGAATCATTCAGTCTCTCTAAAGTCTCAGTTGCTTCCCTAAAAAGGTCACTTTTAAATCAAATTTCCATCCTATAAAGTAATTAAAAATGAAAAAGATACAAATTCAACATTTCTCAGTGAGAAGTGGTGTGTTCTCAGCAATCCTTTTTTTCCATAAATGATATGAAAACAAAGACCTTTGTTCCCACTTAGTCCATCAACTGCCTAACATTGCAAGTTTCTAATCTTATTGTTCTTCCATAGTAGCCCTGCCATGCTAATCAACCTATCTCAAATGAGATAGGAAGGAGATAATGTAATTAATGATTGTGAAGTGCTTCAAAAATACAAAGGACTCTATAATGCCTAGAGCATTGTTTTCTTGCCCTCCAGTGCAAAGTAGAAGTATATTAAACATGGATCACAAAATTGCTTCACTACTGTGCCCATAACACTATTTTTCCACTTAAAATTTGCAATTAAATCCTGTTTATTCAAAGCAATAAGAACATGAAGGCATTTCAGTCATTTTCTAAAATAGGTGTCCCCCAATCAAGATCAGAGGACAGTAATTTATTAAGATCACCTTTAATTTCTGATAATGTCACCAAATCACCTAACCCAGAGTCCCTTTCTGTAATCAATGAATGTGTTGTGCACATCTCTTTTGCATGTATTTTGCATGTTAGCTTTCAAATGTTCCTCCACTGTAATGGGGCTGTGTCCATAAAAACGCATGCATTCAATATGCCTACTCTAAGGGAAGTCATAGCTTAGCAACATAGCACACAGTAAACTGCTAGTTGTTTCCCTATGAGATCACACCATTGAGTGGGCATGGTGGCTTGATCTTAATGTCTAACACAGGGCTTATCAGACTTGTGATATTAAAATGAAAAAGGTTTTCAAATTAGATTGCATGTTCATTTTCTGTGAAATGTGTATTGTTTCATATCACCGTAAAGTTATAAATCATAAGCTAAGGCATATCTCACTACCATGTATTTTTTTCCTTATATGTACCCTGGACAGATAAGATAACTAATCCAGGAAATCTTGGTTTAAAAAAGGGACAAAAGGGTAAGTACATTATTTAGTTTAGAGGAAACCATATGATATAGGTAAATGAAAGCTATCTGCTAGTTGTCCTGCTCTCATTTGAAGTGTAACAGCACTTTTATCTTGCCAGATGAAACTGCCTGGAAGCCCATCTAGTTCTGGGTTTGAAGGAACCTGGGGACTTTCATATGAGTCTACAAATGATCACAGTATGAAAGGATAAAAAAAAAAGAAAAGAACCCTGTGTTTTCACTGAAGGGCTTGAACATGTCCTTCATTCATATTTTAAGGCTACTCAGGAACCAAATTGAAATAAAAGTATTTCACAAATTTGAAACTAACCAAAAATCTTCTAAACACTCGGCTGTTCATCCTGCCAATGCCTTGTGTTATACTAAAGTAAAGCTGGCATCTGCCATTGTTCCTTAACTCTATTAAGTAAGTATAATTAAAAGTTATTTGTGTTCAATTATTTGCTTATCTGCTTGTCTGATTGTGCTCTCTCTTTTCGTCAATACCAATTTTGCCTTTAGTTAATCAAAGCGGTGAAATAATTAGATAGATAAGAGATTTAAAGTAAAACTGATTGCTCAACCTTGATAAGACCTTAAGGCCTCGTGAAATGCCAACTTCTTTTATCATTGACCTCCGTTAGATTCATCTTGATTTTTATATGCGTTTTATATACATAGAAAGGAGGGAGGTTATTAAGGAAACTACTAAAATCAATAAGAAAGTGTCAAGAAGCAAGTAAGGAAAATGCTTCTTAATATTATAGATTCAGTAAATACATAGAATCTAGTATATATAAAAGTCTCATATTTAAAGAGGAGTTGGCTTAACATGATCCTTTAAAACAATCTATTGTATAAAAAGGGGGGACTCTTACTTGGTGTATGTCTTATATTCTTCATATGAGCATAGTACCTTCCAAAGTGCAGTCAGGGAATTTCTGCAATCATAGTGTTTTAGACAGATGGATTCTGAATATCTTTATCCAATTCTGGTCTCCAGGAACACTAGAAAAGCACAGTGACATTCTCCAAAGTAGAAAAGGTGAGGAGAAATTGAGAAATCAAAAATAACTCTGGGGTTCCTAATAAAAGCTCTTCCACCATGGACTGAGAAAGGAGGGTTTTTTTTTTCACTCAGAACCACAGATAGTTGTCTTTTTTTAAAAATTTTTTTCCATCTTTATTAACTTGAGTATTTCTTATTTACATTTTGATTGCTATTCCCCTTCCGGGTTTCTGGGCCAACATCCCCCTAACCCCTCTCCTTTATAGCAGCAGACTCTCACACCCAGGTCCCCTCATGGGTCTTACTGTATAATCTTAGTGCTTCTCTATATCCCGAAAGGAAAAACAGCCAAGTTACATACAGCGGACCCAGTGGATGCTCCCACTTAGGGCTCTGAAACTTGGATCACTGAAACTGATCTGTTGAGATGAGAAGTACTGTAAACAATGAGCTGTGCTGATTTTGTCATGTTCTCAGCCTGATCTTGCCTTGGCAGTCAAGACCAATGGTACCTGTTGTTGTGTTTTATAAAAAGATATGGAGAGAAGAAATATGTTTGGTGGAGATGTGGTAAGGTGTGTGGAAAGGGGTTGCCTCTGTGGGTCCATGTTGAGGCATCCCTCCTCCAGGAGGGTCCAGCCACAAGGTATAGTATAGAATAGAGTTTATTCGGGGCATAGGAAGGGCAGTTGAGAGGGTAGTAGAGAGGAAGAGGGAGGGGAAGGGGGAGGGGAGTGGGGAGGGAGAGGGAGAGGGTAGAGGAGTAGAGGCTGGCCAGAAGAACAAGGAGAGAGAGGGGGAGGGGAATGGGGAGAGATGGGGAGCAGGACAGGAGGGACGGGAGGACAGAGCAGGAAGGCAAGAGAGAGGAGGGGCCAAGCAAGCTCTTTTTTTATAGTGAGTCAGCACACCTGGATGTTGCCAGGTGACTGTGGGGTGGAGCCTAGACAAAATGCTAACACTAAAGACTGTGCTAAAGGCATCAATTGTATTCGGACCTGCTCTTCTGTTGCTGCCTTCCTTCCCAGTTTATTACTCTCACTCAGGCACTTCTCTTCAGAATTTCTGATACTCTGCCTTACCTTATGTTTTCTTACTAAATCTTGTTTTCTTCCAAGAGCTCTGATTCAGAAATTGCTATCATAAACTAAGCTGCAGAAAACCTTGATAAAAATCAGAATTGGATGACAGACACTAACAGCCCTCTTCAGAAACACAGCAACAAACTAACTTATCAATTGCCAATATCACCTGCCATGCCCACCCGTATCCGATTTAGAGAATGGTATGAAGGGCCTGACGAGTTCACTGATAGGTAATAAGGTAGCTGCTCTTTATAATAAATAGCTTTATAGTGTAAAAAAAGACATTTGCCTCAGTAGAACCGAGATGGTCAGACATAATTCAGACTTTGATCAGTGTGCTGATGAACTATAATATTGGTGACATTACAGCCCTGACAGGTTTTAGAGGTGCATTTTGTGATATTATCTGATTTAATTTCAAAGCTGAGAAATTGACACAGAAATATATAAGAGGATTTTAGTAGGCCCTGTGAAGGCTGAATCCTTAATTCTCATTCAATCTCCCTTGGCAAATTAAGAAATCTCTCCTATCTTGCCTGATGAAACTGTTGTTACCTTGCCTGGAGCTAGTCTTTCACTGGAGGAGTTGCCCTGCAATATGAAGCTATTTCTTTCTCTCCACCTCACCTCCCTATCAGTTGTCAGATTTAACATGATCCGGAGAGGAAGTGGTACTAACAAAGTCAAAAGCCAGGGAAAGCCAACACATTTCTAGATTTCTACTTTATTTTGAAAAAGAAAAGAAACCTTAGGAACTGTATGCGGGAAAGTATGTGTGCACAGAAGTGTGCACGGTGATAAGTGTACACGGAGAATATAAGGAGGCTTAGTCAAGACTGAGAAATGCAATTTTAGAGCAGTGTGGAGCTAACACCTTGAAATTCCTTGTAGGTTGGGCAGCTATCCCAAATCCAGGTGTACATAAGGCAAGGAATCTGGTGAGCAAAGCTTCCAATGGGGCATTCTTCTTAGCTGGAGAGAAGAACTGAGGCACTTATCCATGCTTTGTCATGTGTAGTGGCTAATGGTTCCAGAGAAGTGTGAAAAGGGGAATAAGTTTAAGGGTTGCACTATGACTAAGATCAAAAACTCAGGTGACAGCAGATGCTGGCAAGGATGCGGAGAAAGAGAAACACTCCTCCATTGTTGGTGGGATTGCAGACTGGTACAACCATTCTGGAAATCAGTCTGGAGGTTCCTCTGATAATTGGACATTGCACTACCTGAGGACCCAGCTATACCTCTCTTGGGCATATACCCAAAAGATGCCCCAACATATAACAAAGACACGTGCTCCACTATGTTCATAGCAGCCTTATTTATACTAGCCAGAAGCTGGAAAGAACCCAGATGCCCTTCAACAGAGGAATGGATACAGAAAATGTGGTACATCTACACAATGGAATACTACTCAGCTATTAAAACAATGACTTCATGAAATTCATAGGCAAATGGATGGAACTGGAAAATATCATCCTGAGTGAGGTAACCCAATCACAGAAAAACACACATGGTATGCACTCACTGATAAGTGGATATTATCCCAAAAGCTTGGATTACCCAAGATACAATCCACAGACCACACGAAGCTCAAGAAGAAGGATGACCAAAGTGCAGATGCTTCAGTTCTTCTCAGAAGGGGGAACAAAAATATTCAGAGGAGGAGATATGGAGATAAAGTTTGGAGCAGAGACTGAAGGAATGGCCATTCAGAGCCTGCCCTACCTGGGGATCCATCCCATATACATACAGCCACCACACCCAGACAATATTGCTGATGCCAAGAAGTGCATGCTGACAGAAGCCTGATATGGCTGTCTCCTGAGAGGCTCTGCCAGAGCATGACAAATACAGATGGAGATGCTTGCAGCCACCCATTGACTGAGAATGGGGTCCGCATTGGAGGAGTTAGAGAAAGGACTGAAGGAACTGAAGGGGCTTGCAACCCCATAAGAACAATACCAACCATACAGAACTCCGAGGGACTAAACCACCATCCAAAGACTACACATGGACAGACCCATGGCTCTAGCTGCATATGTAGAGGATGGCCTTGTTGGGTACCAATGGGAGGAGAAGCCCTTGGTCCTGTGAAGGCTGGACCCCCTAGTGTAGGAGAATGTCAGGGCAGGAAGGCAGAAAGGGGTGGGTGGATGGGTGAGGGAACACCCTCATAGAAGATGGGGGAAGGGGATGGAATAGGGGGTTTATGAAGGGGAAACTGGGATAACATTTGAAATGTAAATAAAAAATACCCAATAAAAAAGTTTTAGGGCTGGTTGCAAGAAGCTTTTGAGAAGAATGTATATAGACTTTTCCTAAGTTAAGACTGTTGATGGTCCTGTGGAGGTACACTGGAAGACACACCATGTGGAGGAATCTCAATTCGGTCTTATCTATTACTCCTCAATACTTCTGAAATAAACCACTCTGACATTTACAAATGTCACACTGCATTTTAACTATGTAAACATTTTATAAATGTCTCATGTATAAAGGATGGTTAAAAAAATAAGAGCCTTAACATTATATTGAATGCCATGATCATTGACCATTAGAAATCAGCAGTCCCAAGGGTTCTAAGTAGGCTTGTATATGTATTTCAACTGCCCACTGTTTGAACTCTTAACCTAGATGTGTAACTTAGCCCTCCCTGCCTTATTGTATAAAGATCTAGAACGATAAAAGTAGAAGGGGCATTCTTGAGCACAGGAAATGAAGGAAGGAAGGAAATGAGAGAGACGATATGAAACTGCAAATACAAACCCCAGCCCACTGCATTCTCAATTGTTTTGCTACCATAGATTAATAAAAACTTCAGAGGTCATTTAGTAGTGACGCAACTTTTTAAAGAAGGAACAGAACCTTCTTTCTGAATTTCATTTATTTACATGTACTGAGGATTGAACCTGGCACCCATACTAAACATACTAAGTTGTAGCCCTATCCCTGAACTCATTTTTTAATATCTAGAAAAAATCAGTTATATGGGCTTTTTATTAAAAATATGAATATTTAAATGGGTTCCCACTAGAGCAGTCTATAGTGATTGATATTGTCTCTCTATTTCTCAACAAACATAGAGGCAGGGGTAATGACCTCACCCAAGTGGATGTATTCACTTAGGACTTTGCTCTTGAGCAAAATATAAAGGTACAGAGACATTAGCAGTACATTGAAAGAGTGAAGTCGAGCTATACATTCAGGTTCTTCCACTCTCATGTTGACACATTGGTTTGGCCTAGTCTTAATACAATTGCACTGTTTTCCTCAAGGTTGCCCCACCCTGGCTCTCTCCATTTGGGTTCTAACAAATGCTTTCTTCCTTATTGCTTTGGGCCATGCAGCAGTAACAGACCTACTGATGTAGGCTCTGAGTCTAAGCACCATTGCCTTCTATTTGTTTTAACCACCTTCAAAATGAATTACTTCTAAGTAATTTTTCTAAAATTATTCGTGGAAGTGCATCCTTTTCTCACTAGTACTATCATAAAGAAATACAACAGACTTAGCATCCTAAGAAGAAGAACAAGAAGGAACAAAATCTTAGAATTCACATGAAAGGTGAAATTTCAAGTAAATCATTATAAATGAAACTGACAACAAGAGAGATAAACCCTTAGCCAGACTAACCAGAGGACACAGAGAGTGTGTCCAAATTAACAAAATCAGAAATGAAAATGGAGACATAACAACAGAATCAGAGGAAATTCAAAAAATCATCACATTCTATTACAAAAGCCTATATTCAACAAAACTTGAAAGTCTGGAAGAAATGGACAATTTCCTAGACAGATACCAGGCACCGAAGTTAAAATAGGAACAGATAAACCAGTTAAACAACCCCATAACTCCTAAGGAAATAGAAGCAGTCATTAAAAGTCTCCCAACCAAAAAGATCCCAGGTCCACATGGGTTTAGTGCAGAATTCTATCAGACCTTCATAGAAGACTTCATACCAATACTATCCAAACTATTCCACAAAATTGAAACAGATGGATCACTACCGAATTCCTTCTATGAAGCCACAATTACTCTTATACCTAAACCACACAAAGACCCAACAAAGAAAGAGAACTTCAGACCAATTTTCCTTATGAATATCGACGCAAAAATACTCAATAAAATTCTGGCAAACCGAATTCAAGAGCACATCAAAACAATCATCCACCATGACCAAGTAGGCTTCATCCCAGGCACGCAGGGATGGTTTAATATACGGAAAACCATTAACGTGATCCATTATATAAACAAACTGAAAGAACAAAACCACATGGTCATTTCATTAGATGCTGAGAAAGCATTTGACAAAATTCAACACCCCTTCATGATAAAAGTCCTGGAAAGAATAGGAATTCAAGGCCCATACCTAAACATAGTAAAAGCCATATACAGCAAACCAGTAGCTAATATTAAACTAAATGGAGAGAAACTTGAAGCAATACCACTAAAATCAGGGACTAGACAAGGCTGCCCACTCTCTCCCTACTTATTCAATATAGCTCTTGAAGTCCTAGCCAGAGCAATCAGACAACAAAAGGAGATCAAAGGGATGCAGATTGGAAAGGAGTCAAAATATCACTATTTGCAGATGATATGATAGTATATTTAAGTGATCCCAAAAGTTCCACCAGAGAACTACTAAACCTGACAAACACCTTCAGCAAAGTGACTGGGTATAAAATTAACTCAAATAAATCAGTAGCCTTCCTCTACACAAAAGAGAAACAAGCTGAGAAAGAAATTAGGGAAACGACACCCTTCATAATAGTCCCAAATAATATAAAATACCTTGGTGTGACTTTAACCAAGCAAGTAAAAGATCTGTATGATAAGAACTTCAAGCCTCTGAAGAAAGAAATTGAAGACCTCAGAAGATGGAAAGATGTCCCATGCTCATGGATTGGCAGGATTAATATAGTAAAAATGGCCATTTTACCAAAAGCAATCTATAGAATCAGTACAATCCCCATCAAAATTCCAATCCAATTCTTCAGAGAGTTAGACAGAACAATTTGCAAATTCATCTGGAATAACAAAAAACCCAGGATAGCTAAAACTATCCTCAACAATAAAAGGACTTCTGGGGGAATCACTATCCCTGAACTCAAGCAGTATTACAGAACAATAGTGATAAAAACTGTATGTTATTGGTACAGAGACAGGCAGATAGACCAGTGGAATAGAATTGAAGACCGAGAAATGAACCCACACACCTATGGTCACTTGATTTTTGAGAAAGGATCCAAAACCATCCAATGGAAAAAAGATAGCTTTTTCAGCAAATGGTGTTGGTTCAACTGGAGGTCAATATGTAGAAGAATGCAGATCGATCCTTGCTTATCACCTTGTACAAAGCTTAAGTCCAAGTGAATCAAGGACCTCCACATCAAACCAGATACACTCAAACTAATAGAAGAAAAAGTGGGGAAGCATCTCGAACACATGGGCACTAGAGAAAATTTCCTGAACAAAACACCAATGGCTTTTGCTCTAAGATCAAGAATCGACAAATGGAATCTCATAAAACTGCAAAGCTTCTGTAAGGCAAAGGACACGGTTGTTGGGACAAAACGGCAACCAACAGATTGGGAAAAGATCTTTACCAATCCTACATCTGATAGAGGGCTCATATCCAAAATATACAAAGAACTCACGAAGGTAGTCTGCAGGGAGACAAATAACCCTATTAAAATGGGGTTAAGAGCTAAACAAAGAATTCACAGCTGAGGAATGCCGAATGGCTGAGAAGCACCTAAAGAAATGTTCAACATCTTTAGCCATAAGGGAAATGCAAATCAAAACAACCCTAAGATTCCCCTTCACACCAGTCAGAATGGCTAAGATCAAAAACTCTGGTGACAGCAGATGCTGGCGAGGATGCGAGGATGTGGAGAAAGAGGAACACTCCTCCATTGTTGGTGGGATTGCAAACTGGTACAACCATTTTGGAAATTAGTCTGAAGGTTCCTCAGAAAATTGGACATTGAACTACCTGAGGACCCAGCTATACCTCTCTTGGGCATATACCTAAAAGATGCCCCAACATATAACAAAGACACGTGCTCCACTATGTTCATAGCAGCCTTATTTATAATAGCCAGAAGCTGGAAAGAACCCAGATGCCCTTCAACAGAGGAATGGATACAGAAAATGTGGTACATCTACACAATGGAATACTACTCAGCTAGCAAAAACAATGACTTTATGAAATTCATAGGCAAATGGATGGAACTGGAAAATATCATCCCAAGAGAGGTAACCCAATCACAGAAAAACACACATGGTATGTACTCATTGATAAGTGGCTATTAGCCCAAATGCTCGAATTACCTTAAATGCACAGAACACATGAAACTCAAGAAGGATGACCAAAATGTGGATGCTTCATTCCTTCTTTAAAAGGGGAACAAGAATACCCTTGGGAGGGGATAGGGAGGCAAAGTGTAGAACAGAGCAGAAGGAATACCCATTCAGAGCCTGCCCCACATGTGGCCCATACATATACAGCCACCAAACTAGATATGATGGATGAAGCAAAGAAGAGCAGGCTGACAGGAACCGGATGTAGATATCTCCTGAGAGATACAGCCAGAATACAGCAAATACATAGGCGAAAGCCAGCAGCAAACCCCTGAACTAAGAATGGGACCCCTGTTGGAGGAATCAGAGAAAGGACTGGAAGAGCTTGAAGGGGCTCGAGACCCCATATGAACAACAATGCCAACCAACAAGAGCTTCCAGGGACTAAGCCACTACCCAAAGACTATACATGGACTGACCCTGAGCTCCAACTGCACAGGTAGCAATGAATAGCCTAGTAAGAGCACTAGTGGAAGGGGAAGCCCTTGGTCCTGCCAAGACTGAACCCCCCAGTGAACCTGATTGTTGGGGGGAGGGTGGTAATGGGGGGAGGGTGGGGAGGGGAGCACCCATATAGAAGGGGAGGGAGAGGGGTTAGGGGGATGTTGGTCTGCAAACCAAGAAAGGGAATAACATTTGAAATGGAAATAAGAAATATCCAATTTAATAAAGATGGGAAAAAAAGAAAAAAGTAGAAAAAACAATTAATGAAACTGAATGTATCTGAGGGACGCTGTTGGGTAAAAGCTGTCAATGGCCAATAGGAGAGGAAGGGGACCAGAAAGAGTAATGAGGTGTGAATATGCTCAAAGTATATCATGTACTTGGATGAAAACATCATTTCACTGAATATATGCTAATAAAAATGTCACCCAAACAAAAGCACAGATGAAAAGAGATCAATTGCTCTTGTTCTTTCTTGCTCTCTTGCTCCTCTCTTGTTCTTGCCTTCTTCCCCCGACTCTCTCCCCATTCCCTTCCCCTCTCTCTCTCCACATGCTCATGGTGGGCCTCTACTTCTTTACTCCTCTACTCACTCTCTGTCTTTCTCTGCCTCTACTACTCTCTTAACTCCCCTCTCCACGCCCTGAATAAACTCTATTCAATACTAAGAAAAAAAAGAGTTCAATTGACACTTTGAAAGTTTAAAAGCCTAATTTCCAGTCACAAATGACAATGACTAATAGCTTATACAAGAGCGGGTTTGTGTTCACAAACATACAGTTGGTCAACAGTTGAGACATTCATTTTGAAATGTCTGACAGTCATTAAGTTCCCCCTCCTTGATGCTGTGGTGCTGCTCAAAATGCACATAGGTTTTTCCAGATGCTTCCTCTCCAGTGTTCTTTGCTGTCAAAAAGAAAAGCTGTGCTGTATTTGGAATGGAGCAGCATGAGAAAGCTATTAATCTAGCTCCATCTAGATGCACCAAGTTTAACTGCAGGGCTGCCTCCATTTGATTATGGAAGCTTGTACAAGCCACTCGATTTTAGAAACTCAGGCACAAGTAATGGGGATGAAAGGCATACAGTAAAAGAGCTTGCTGAAAGCCAGGCACTGTACGATTTGGTCACACCCTCTCATTTGAAAGCACACAATCTTGCACGTTAGAAGTTTGGATCCTGGTTGGGGATTTAGCTCAGTGGTAGAGCGCTTGCCTAGCAAGCGCAAGGCCCTGGGTTCGGTCCCCAGCTCCGAAAAAAAAAAAAAAAAAAAAAGAAGTTTGGATCCTGGTTAAACAGATGAAGAATAAGAGGTAGGGAAAAAAACAACTTGCCTGGGATACTAACGCAGAAAATAACAAAACATGAACGTAAAGCCTGGCTTATGTCAGGCTTCTTCTCTCATGCGAGCATTGCAGGGAGAGATGACTCTCCTGGCAGTGCTGAAGTCAGTCTACAGTCGAAAAAAGCAAATGACGGAACTTTTAGCTATGCCTCCTGTCCTAGTTTTCTGTCCATTGCTGTGATAAATACCATGCTCAAAAACTGTGTGGAGAGGAAAGGGTTGATTTGGCTTACCAATGCTAATAACATTTCATCACTGATAGAACTCATGGCAAGAACTTGGAGGCAGGAACTGAAGGAGAGGCCACAGAGCACCTATGTTTACCTGCTTGCCTCCCCTAGCTTGCTCAGCTTGCTTTTTTATATACGCAGGACTACGTACCCAGGAGTGGTGCTCTCCATACTAGAATAGGGCCTCCCATATCAATTACTAATAAAAAAAAATGTCCCACAAGCTAGCCTCTAGTTTAATGTGATGGATGTATTTTCCCAGTTGTGATTCCTCCTTCTTGGATGACCCAAGCTTGTGTCCAGTTGACAAGAAAGACTAAGCAGCACAACGACAATTGTTTATTTGTTTCTTCTTGACAGTATCTTAAAGTATCCATCAGCTTCAGCTTCAAATTATTCTTCAGTGTGACCTTGTTTTCTGAACTTCAAATAAAAGAAATCCATCTTCAAAATAGTGTTTAAATGGGCAGACTAAGTGTTCCCTAGCTTAGTGCTTCCAACCTTCCTAATGCTGCGACCCTTTAATACAGTTCCTCATGTTGTGGTGACCTCCAACCACACGTTAATTTTTGTTGCTAACTGTTAGTGTTATGAATTGCATTGTGTTCTCCAATGGTCTTAGGTGACCCCTGTGAAAGGGCTATTTGACACCTCCCACTCCCACTAAGATGGTCACAACCCACAGGTCGAGAACCGCTGGTATATACCTATGCTGCTTAAGAACATTTCTTATGTTCTAGCACCTGTTTAAAATAAAGAGTCAAAAAAATTCTTAGCAATCGGAGCAATGCTAGGCTGCGCAACCTACTAAAAGACAGCGAATGTCTCATTTGGATGCATAAGTTCTGCCTGTAAGAAAATAATGCTCCAGGTACTGCAAAAATTGCGGTGCTTTATTAGAGCATGGTGTAATGGAAGAAGTTCAGCCATCCATGTCTAATAAAACCAGGACTGAATCATGGGCCAATATTTTCTAATAGAATCACTTACAGATCACTAACCTCTAGGAAGTGATTTAATAGTTCCTAGGACATATTTATTAAGTCACGCCAGGTGGTGCAAGCCTATAATCTCAGTGACTGGGGAGGCTGAGGTAGGAAGAAAGATTGCAACTGCAAGGTTTGCTTGGCTGATCTAGTTAGACCTTGCCCCCCACATGAAAGGGAAAGTGAAGGCTGTGGAGCAGCTCAGAGACAGAGTGCTCTCCTAGTCTGTGCCAGGCCCTAGGTTTCATTCCGGGGACCACAGCATCCTCCTCCAAAAAGAAGAAAGACAGAAAGACAGGAAGGAAGGAAGGAAAGAAGGAAGGAAGGAAGGAAGGAAGGAAGGAAGGAAGGAAGGAAGAAAGGGAAAAGAAAAAGAACTTGAACTGCTTTGGTTTTCTTTTAGACATCTGTAATTTTATTGTACCAATGATATACTTTTAAATACATATCATTAAAAACATCATTTGCTAACAAAGGCATTTTGTTAAAAAAATTGTTATTTCTCCACTCCATGCTCTTCTTTCCCATCCTCCTCTTTGTGTCCCCTGTGCCCAGCCGCCTCCTTTCCACTTTCTTGTCTCATGTGACCTTTTGCCACCTTGCCCCTCATTCTCAATACTTTTTGCCCCCGCTTGGTCTCTTATTTCCTTTTATATTCTATGCCCTTCTCACCACTCCTCATTTAAATACACGCACACATTAAAAGTTAGCATCTCCATCTGAGAGAAAATGTAAGACGTTTGTTCTTTTGACATTGGGTCACCTCACACAATACAATACATTACAATTAGTTTAATTTGCCTGAAAATGTCATAATTTCGTTTTTCTTGACAATTGAGTAAAATTCCACTGTCAAGCCACACCTAGACTAGTTTCATTTCACACACACACACACACACACACACACACACACACACACACACACACACACAATTTGGAGGGAGTTATACTAAAGACATAATTATGCTTAGTAAGAATTATATAGATTTAAAAATAACCATAATTTTATTGTCAAATTGTGTTTTGGAAATGTCAAAAAAGTTAGATTCACTAGACCTAATCCTGAGGCAGAGAATCTTTTTTTTCCTTTGATTTTTACAACAGAATCTCACTGTTGTAGCCCTGGCTGGCCTGTAACTCATTGTATAGACCAGGTTACCCTTGAAAGGCAAATATCACCATACCGACTTAACAGGCATCCCCACAAAACAACAACAATCAACCCCCCCCCCAAAAAAAACAAAAACAAAACCAAACAACCCCCCTCCAAACAATCAACTTCATCGTTTGGTTTTGTTTACCTTTTTGTATGTTTGTTTTGTTTTGGAGACAAGGTTTCTCTGTGTAACCCTGGCTGTCCTGTAACTCTCTGTAGCTCAGGCTGGCCTCCACCTCACAGGTCGACCTGCTGATGCCTCCCTAGTGATAAGACTGGCTGTGGGTATGGGTATACAAAATAAAAGTGTTTAGAAATTTTAAAATATGAGATGGGAGGCTCTTAAAGACTGTTAGGCAAGGAAATGACATGACTTACTTTTTATTTTAAAAAATCAGGGGATTGGGGATTTGGCTCAGTGGTAGAGCGCTTGCCTAGCAACCGCAAGGCCCTGGGTTTGGTCCCCAACTCGGAAAAAAAAATCAGTCTGGCTTCTCTGTAAATCATAAAGGAATATGAATTTGCAAGAAAATGATTTAAAAAGGAACTGCAATAATCCAAATTTTACTTTTTTACTGGTTCATAATTTTTGTTTATGTAGATATTATTATTTTTTTACTTATTCATTTCACATCCTGCTCACTGCCCCCCTCTCAGTCACCTCCTCCCACATTCCTCCTCCCATGCCTCCTCCTCCTCTGAGCAGGTAGGGCCCTCAGGTATCTCCCCACCCAGGCACTTCAAGTCTTTGTGAAGCTAGGCGCTTCCTCTCATACTGATGCCACACAAGGCAGTCCAGCTAGAAGAACATATCCCATGTACAGGTAACAGATTTTGGGATAGTTCCCATTCCAGTTGTTCGGGACCCACATGAAGACCAAGCTGCACATCTGCTACATATGAGCAGGGAGGCTACACGCCACAGACTCAAAGAAGCTAAACGAGAAGGAGAGCACAAGCAAGGATGCTTGAATCTTACTTAGAAGGGGGAATAAAATGATCATAAGAGGCAGATGGAGGGAGGAAAAAGGGAGGGAGGGGAAAGGAAATGGGGGGTTCTGGATAAGGTGTGGGGAGGGACAGCAGAGAAACCCAGATGGCCATGAAAATGAATGGGAACCTACAACTGACTGAGGTGGAGAGGTGGGGGGCATCTCCAGGATGTGACAGAGACCTGGGAAAAGGGTGATGACCAAGAATCAATGGGGGTGACCTTAGCTGTGACTCACAGCGTTGGGGATATGGAACCTGAAATGGCCACCTCCTGTAGCCAGGTTGGAACCACTGTGGAATGAAAGAGACACCAAACCACCCACAACACTTACAACCTAAATTTTAGCCTCTCTATGAGAAATGCAGGCAAGGGGTATGGAGCAGAGACTGAGGGAACGGTCAACCAATAACCAACCCAACTCGAGACCCATTCCATGGGCAAGCACCAAGCCCTGACACTATTAATGACACTCTGTACACCAAGTCAAACAGTGGATGGAGCCTGGGGACACTTATGAAAGAATAGGAGGAAGGATTGTAGTCTCTGAAGGGGATAGGAACTCCACAGGAAGACCAACAGTGTCGACTAACCTGGACCCTTGGGGCTCTAAGAGACTGAGCCATCAACCAAAGAACTAACATAGGCCGGACCTAGGCCTCCCCACTCATATGTAGCAGATGTGCAGCTTGGGTAACATTTTTAATAGTAAATAGGATTTTACATGCTTGAATTTTTTTCATCTCTCTCCCCCCTCTTTCTCTGTCTCTCTCTCTTCTCTCTCTCTTCTCTCTCTCTCTCTCTCTCTCTCTCTCTCTCTCTCTCTCTCTCTCTCTCTCTCTCTCTCTCTCTCTCTCTCTCTCTGTCTCTACATAGCCCTGGTTATCCTGGAATTCACTATGTAGACCGGGCTGACCTCAAACCCACAGATTCACCTATCTCTGCTTCCCAAGTGCTGGACCTAAAGGTATGCGCCCAGAATGGTTGTACCAGTCTGCAATCCCACCAACAATGGAGGAGTGTTCCTCTTTCTTCACATCCTCGCCAGCATTTGCTGTCACCTGAGTTTTTGATCTTAGCCATTCTCACTGGTGTGAGGTGGAATCTCAGGGTTGTTTTGATTTCCAACTCCCTGATGACTAAGTATGTTGAACATTTCTTTAGGTGCTTCTCAGCCATTCGGCATTCCTCAGCTGTGAATTCTTTGTTTAGCTCTTAACCCCATTTTTTAATAGGGTTATTTGTTTCCCTGCGGTCTAACTTCTTGAGTTCTTTGTATATTTTGGATATAAGGCCTCTATCTGTTGTAGGATTGGTAAAGATCTTTTCCCAATCTGTTGGTTGCCGTTTTGTCCTAACCACAGTGTCCTTTGCCTTACAGAAGCTTTGCAGTTTTATGAGATCCCATTTGTCGATTCTTGATCTTAGAGCATAAGCCATTGGTGTTTTGTTCAGGAAATTTTTTCCAGTGCCCATGTGTTCCAGATGCTTCCCTAGTTTTTCTTCTATTAGTTTGAGTGTGTCTGGTTTGATGTGGAGGTCCTTGATCCACTTGGACTTAAGCTTTGTACAGGGTGATAAGCATGGATCGATCTGCATTCTTCTACATGTTGACCTCCAGTTGAACCAGCACCATTTGCTGAAAATGCTATCTTTTTTCCATTGGATGGTTTTGGCTCCTTTGTCAAAAATCAAGTGACCATAGGTGTGTGGGTTCATTTCTGGGTCTTCAATTCTATTCCATTGGTCTATCTGTCTGTCTCTGTACCAATACCATGCAGTTTTTATCACTATTGCTCTGTAATACTGCTTGAGTTCAGGGATAGTGATTCCCCCTGAAGTCCTTTTATTGTTGAGGATAGCTTTAGCTATCCTGGGTTTTTTGTTATTCCAGATGAATTTGCAAATTGTTCTGTCTAACTCTTTGAAGAATTGGATTGGTATTTTGATGGGGATTGCATTGAATCTGTAGATCGCTTTTGGTAAAATGGCCATTTTTACTAAATTAATCCTGCCAATCCATGAGCATGGGAGATCTTTCCATCTTCTGAGGTCTTCTTCAATTTCTTTCCTCAGTGTCTTGAAGTTCTTATTGTACAGATCTTTTACTTGCTTGGTTAAAGTCACACCGAGGTACTTTATATTATTTGGGTCTATTATGAAGGGTGTCGTTTCCCTAATTTCTTTCTCGGCTTGTTTCTCTTTTGTATAGAGGAAGGCAACTGATTTATTTGAGTTAATTTTATACCCAGCCACTTTGCTGAAGTTGTTTATCAGCTTTAGTAGTTCTCTGGTGGAACTTTTGGGATCACTTAAATATACTATCATGTCATCTGCAAATAGTGATATTTTGACCTCTTCTTTTCTGATCTGTATCCCCTTGATCTCCTTTTGTTGTCTGATTGCTCTGGCTAGAACTTCAAGAACTATATTGAATAAGTAGGGAGAGAGTGGGCAGCCTTGTCTAGTCCCGGATTTTAGTGGGATTGCTTCAAGTTTCTCTCCATTTAGTTTAATGTTAGCAACTGGTTTGCTGTATATGGCTTTTACTATGTTTAGGTATGGGCCTTGAATTCCTATTCTTTCCAGGACTTTTATCATGAAGGGGTGTTGAATTTTGTCAAATGCTTTCTCAGCATCTAATGAAATGATCATGTGGTTCTGTTCTTTCAGTTTGTTTATATAATGGATCACGTTGATGGTTTTCCGTATATTAAACCATCCCTGCATGCCTGGGATGAAGCCTACTTGGTCATGGTGGATGATTGTTTTGATGTGCTCTTGGATTCGGTTTGCCAGAATTTTGTTGAGTATTTTTGCGTCGATATTCATAAGGGAAATTGGTCTGAAGTTCTCTTTCTTTGTTGTGTCCATTTGTAAATTCTTGATCTTAGAGCATAAGCCATTGGTCTTTTATTCAGGAAATTTTCTCCAGTGCCCATGTGTTCGAGATTCTTCCCCATTTTTCTTCTATTAGTTTGAATGTATCTGGTTTGATGTGGAGGTCCTTGATCCATTTGCACTTAAGCTTTGTGCAGGGTGATAAGCATAGATTGATCTGCATTCTTCTACATGCTGACCTCCAGTTGAACCAGCACCAATCTGGAGGTTCCTCAGAAAATTGGACATTGAACTACCTGAGGACCCAGCTATACCTCTCTTGGGCATATACCCAAAAGATGCCCCAACATATAACAAAGACATGTGCTCCACTATGTTCATAGCAGCCTTATTTATAATAGCCAGAAGCTGGAAAGAACCCAGATGCCCTTCAACAGAGGAATGGATACAGAAAATGTGGTACATCTACACAATGGAATACTACTCAGCTAGCAAAAACAATGACTTTATGAAATTCATAGGCAAATGGATGGAACTGGAAAATATCATCCCAAGAGAGGTAACCCAATCACAGAAAAACACACATGGTATGCACTCATTGATAAGTGGCTATTAGCCCAAATGCTCGAATTACCCTAAATGCACAGAACACATGAAACTCAAGAAGGATGACCAAAATTCCTTCTTTAAAAGGGGAACAAGAATACCCTTGGGAGGGGATAGGGAGGCAAAGTGTAGAACAGAGCAGAAGGAACACCCATTCAGAGCCTGCCCCACATGTGGCTCATACATATACAGCCACCAAACTAGATATGATGGATGAAGCAAAGAAGAGCAGGCTGACAGGAACCGGATGTAGATATCTCCTGAGAGATACAGCCAGAATACAGCAAATACATAGGCGAATGCCAGCAGCAAACCCCTGAACTAAGAACGGGACCCCTGTTGGAGGAATCAGAGGAAGGACTGGAAGAGCTTGAAGGGGCTCGAGACCGCATATGAACAACAGTGCCAACCAACCAGAGTTTCCAGGACTAAGCTACTATCCAAAGACTATACATGGACTGACCCTGGGCTCCAACCTCATAGGTAGCAATGAATAGCCTAGTAAGAGCACCAGTGGAAGGGGAAGCCCTTGGTCCTGCCAAGACTGAACCCCCAGTGAACCTGATTGTTGGGGGGAGGGTGGTAATGGGGGGAGGGTGGGGAGGGGAACACCCATACAGAAGGGGATTGGGAGGGGTTAGGGGATGTTGGCCCGGAAACCGGGAAGCGGAATAACAATCAAAATGTAAAGAAGAAATACTCAAGTTAATAAAGATGGAAAAATTTTCTAAAAAAAAAAAAAAAAAGGTATGTGCCCAACGAAATTTGGAAATGTTTTCTGCAGAAATTCCTTATCTCATTAGTGATTTTTAGATTTTGTATGATGTCCCGTGCTATCGTCTCGCCAGCAAGAACACGTGTGGACACCAGGATCCTTCTGCAGCAAAGCGTTTATTACATCTTGAAGAGGAGAGACCGGGGCCCAGAAAGGCGCTGCTTATAAAACCCTAGCACGGGGGTTGGGGATTTGGCTCAGTGGTAGGGCGCTTGCCTAGCAACCGCAAGGCCCCGGGTTCGGTCCCCAGCTCCGAAAAAAAGTAAATAAATAAATAAATAAATAAATAAATAAATAAAACCCTAGCACGGCACGTCCACGCCTGATTGGTCGCTTACCCATGATCTCACTGGCACGCCCCGGGGTGGGCAAAGACTTGGCGCGAACACACTCTTGCACATGCGCACACAGCTAGTTTCCTGAAAGGAAGTCGGGCTGGTGCAGCGGAAGCCAGCGCCATCTTGTAATGGCGAATGCTATCCCGGCTTTTCACGTGGGGCGCAGCGGAAGCCAGCGCCATCTTGTGATGGCGAATGTTATTGCAGCTTTCCACAGTATGATACAAGTACACACACACACACACACACACACACACACACACACACACACACCCAAAACAAAAACACCATTAACATCAAAATAACAAGAATTAACAAGGAGGAGAAGAGGATTGGTTCAGCATATGCAAATCTATTAATGTAATTCATCATATAAAGAGCCTGAAAGACAAAAGCACATTTTCATCTCATTAGATGCAGAAAAGGCCTTTAATAAAATCCAACAACACTTCATGATGAAAGTCCTGGAGAGACTAGGAATACGAGAGAAATGCTTCAATACAATAAAGGCGGTTTACATTAAGCCCATAGCCAACATAAAAGAAGAGAAACTCAAAGCAATTCACTAAAATCAGGAACAAGACAAGGTTGTCCTCTCTCTTCACACCTATTCAATATAGTACTTGAAGTCTTACTTAAAGCAATAAGGCACCTGAAAGATATCAAGGAGTTACAAATTGGAAATGATGAAGTCAAACAACCTTTATTTGTAAATGATATGATTGCTTACATAAGTGACTCTAAATGTTCTACATGAAAATGCCTATGGCTGATAAACACTTTCAGCAAAGTAGCTGGAAACAAAATCAATTCACAAAATTCAGTAGCCATCGTATACATAAATGACAAACAGACTGAGAATGAAATCAGCAAAACAACATCTTTCAAAATAGCCTCAAATGATATAACCTATCCTGGAGTAGCTCTGACTAAGGAAGTGAAAGATGTATTTGATAGAAAGTTAAGACATTGAAAAAAATTAAAGATCTCAGAAGATGGAAAGATCTCCCCTGCCCATGGATGGATAGGACCAATATAGGAAAAATGACCAACATACAGAGTCAATGCAATCCCCACAATTCTTCACAGATTTTAAAACAGCAATTTTTAGCTTCAGAAAAACCACAGAAAACCTATGATAACTAAAACTATCCCGAATAATAAAAGAACTGCTGGAGGTATCATATAAGAGTATACAGAGGTTGAAGTAGCATGTACGGGGCCTGCACAGGACCTTTTTATATACATTATGGCTTCCAGGTTAGTGTTTCTATGGGATTCTTGAGTGTGTGAACAACTGGGTCTCTGTTTCTTGTGCCTGCTCTTGGGCTCCTTTCCTTTTGTTTCTTGGTTTTCCCCAATTCCAGTGTGTTTGTTTTTGTTGTATCTTAGAATAGTTTATATTTAATTATTAAAACATTCAGAAGTCAAATATATTATGAGAAGCTCTCAGTGAGTTGGGCTGCTTAGGAATCTCACAATGGAGTTTTCAAAGTATGGACACACCTGCAACCTGAGAAACAGTGAAGGCCGCTGCATTGGAATGTAACTCAACATGCAAACCCTGCAAGTTTTTCTTCAATGCTGGCAAGTAAGAAATGAAATTCAGGAAGAAAACACAGTCCATCAAATGTCTTCCTTGTTATACATGCTTCTATTTTTAGTGGACACAAACATCCTCAGAAATTACTCACAGCTAGATGTAATACATTAAACAGCCAAGACTTCTACTTTTTTTCAGATATGTGACGATGAATTCATTTGAGAGTGACATGAATATAGCTTAGAGTAGAGATTGTTCTTACCATTTATTAAAGAAGCATACAAATTTCCATCCTAGTAAAATAGTCATGCTCATTTACTTTTACATAAAGAATTCCTTTTTGACCTAATAGTTCATACTTCAGGACATGGCACCTTCATTTTTTTTTCAAAATTAATCAACATTTTGATTTAAGAATCACTAATGTCAGGAATTCTATTTTGCATAAATGTACAATTCAAAATGGTAGAAATATCTTAAGACCATTTGAAAAATTCTTGGAAAAATCTATCCTAATCCCACACCAAAATTCATTTGATGACTTTTAAAAATGAAATTTTAGTTTGCAACTAAAAGAGTGATTTTTAAAAGCAAAATATTCTAAGGCAACATAATCCAAATATTTAACAATTTGATGCTTACTAGCTAAGAAATGACAATGAGGAACTACATAGTTTTTTTAAAGAATTAAAGAATCATGTTTCTTATGTATTACAAATATACATATCATATCATATCATATCATATCATATCATATAACAATACCTCTAAGCTGAAGAATGGCAGCAGTTTGTTGGCACTGCATGGCAGGAGAGCACACACAGTTCAAAGTGCACACACAGGTCTTATGTTACGGAGGGAGACTGTAGTAAAGTCACAGACGATAACGGGTGATTGATGAGCGACAACCCTCAGCTCATTACACATTTGATTCTAAATTTATCTTTTGGTCATTATGAGTTCTGAAACCTTTCACCATTGGCAAACATTTTGTGCCCTCTATTCAGTTTCATGACCTCGTAGGATAGTACAAAGCACAGTTTGAAAAGCTGGGACTCACACACTTAACTCTTCTACATAAGAAACGCGATGTCATGGGTTGAAAGAATGTTACTATTGGGATAGTGGAAGAGGCCCTTATTGTTTCTAAAGGGCCAGGGCCTTTCCCTTGTTTTCCAGTCCCCTTGGAATGCACACAAAACTGGAAAACTCTGTCTCTTCTGATCTACAACCTTGAATTTCTAGCCCCATTCTCTTGCCCTCCTGTGGTAACCAAGGTAGCCATGCTTAAAAGGCAGCTAAAACACCTCCATCAGTAACCCAGGCAGCTATGTGACCCAGTGAAGCCATTGAACCTTGCTAGGCCTGTTGTAGGAAGAGAAAACTTTTGTGCTATTGCAAGATGTGAGTGTTGTTTCCATTGTGGCCCAGACAGCCTCGGGTTTGCCTTCCAGTACAGTGACCATAGCCAACTTTGCCTTGTTACTAATACCTAACAGTACTAAATGCTACTTTATTCTGGGCGTTGAGATAGGAGTTTGACATTCTTACCTCGGATCGCTAAGAAATTTTCTGAGATAGAGCATTATTAACAGATATTATATAATGTGAATGATCTAAGGTACCATCATAGCCATATGTGTGTGGCACCCCTAGATTATAAATATTAGATGAATCACAAGTACCAATATTATATTAAAATGGAAAGCTCTCTTTTTTCCTTCCTCTCTCTCTCTCTCTCTCTCTTTCTTTCTTTCTTCCTATCTGCTAGAAAGCTGTGTCTCTGAGCTAATGCTAGTTCCTCCACCACAGTCTCTGGATGTAAGGGCTTGGTGTCTTCCAGAATTTCTATTCTATTACTTTTCTGAAGAAGTATTCTCCTCCATCTATTCAGTTTGACCTCCCAGTGCTATCGTGTTTCCTTAGTTTCACAGAAGCCCTCCTTCTACCTCTCTTCCCTGCTCAAATGATGTTTCCCCTCTTCCTCTGTCCCTCTGCACTTACTATCTCAAACGCTGTTGCCCTATTGGATTCCTTTCCCTCAGTGTCTCCAACTTCCTTCTCCAATATTATTTCTTCTTCCAGTCCCCCATCAAACTGTTCTTTTCTTAACACAGAGAATAATCGCCATGTTTCTGACTTCAGAAGATAATTAGGTCTCAGTTTGTCCACATTCTGTGGAGAATTTGACTACGCTCTTGTTTGGTGCAGTATTTTGCGCTCGCTCTCTCTCTCTCTCTCTCTCTCTCTCTCTCTCTCATCACCTTTAGGCTTATAACTTTTGCTAGGATATTATACTTTGGCATTCTTCATGGTCCACCTTAGTTTCCTTTGTCTTTCCCTTTCCTTCTTTCATTTGTTCCCTAGACTGTCGCGATTGTGTCAATCCAGGCATTCCAGAAATGTCTGGATCCATCTGGAACTTCTGCTCAGCAATTGCTTGCTCTGCTCAGCAACTCCACTGACCTTCTTATGTGTTCAAGGGCTGACGTCACTGTCTCCTCCATTTCCTCACTGACCTAACTCTAACCTCTGTTCCTTGCATAACGCTTCTCATCTCTGTAAAAGGCACCACTCTTTCCTAGTTACTTATGTGAGAAACCGGCGTGGAAGTGCTGAGTACCTACTTAAACTCTGATATTTATTTTTAAAAGTCAATGAAATAACAGTATAAGCAAAGAAAATATTTAAATATTCTGATTTTTCTCATCATGATTATTATGAGCCTTTAAACATGAGTATCAAATCCTGCTCCACATATGTTAAGCTACCTTTTTAGATCCTTTCTGCTGATGCAAGTTATTTAATAGTCCAGCATTTTCCAGGATACCATTTTCTGTGTGCCAAAACACTGGACTTAGGCACCCTGACCACTTTTGTACATAAATAGCCTTTGAATTGCCTCTCACTGCTCAGATTGCCTGTCAGAAAAGCAGCCAGTAAAGGCAGAATCACTTTAAGAACATGCATAACAGGTCCTCTCCTGTCACTTCTGTGTTTAAAGCTCCTCCATGATTTCCCATAGTTTTAGGATAAAAAGATCCTGTTAACGTGCCAACTCACCTGGAACCAGTCTTATAAGATCCTGGGAGGAACCAATCAGTTCATGAGTTGACTATGTCCAGAGTTCTCTAATTCCTTTCAGTTCCTTTGTCTAGTATCTTAACACCAATTTTAGTTTGCACACAAATGATTGGATTTGATTCCCTCTCGTGTTCATAATAAAAATTCCCTTAAATCCAGTTGTGCTTGATTGACATTTGACTACCTCAGACATACGAATCAACTCTTCCTGGAAGATTTTTTTCCCCTTTTTATTGTGGCCAACTGTTATGGATGGGAAACCAAGGTTTATCCAGAAAAGTATAATATTTCAGAGTTAATTTTATATATCTTATATATAGGAAATGCAGGAAGACTGTTTAGATCTTAAATAACTTTAATAATTTAGACTGCTAAGTAACCTGAACTGGGCTTCTCTTTCTACGTATAATTGGCATATCTGCAAACAGGAGTGACATTATTCAACTTGCATGATCATAATAGCATTCATTTATTCAATAAAGAACTAATGTGTGCATTTAGTATGTGTGCTTTGTTTCTAGGACTACAAGTGACACTTGGGATGTAAAACAGTGCCTTGCTCTGTTACAGATTGTTACTGTTTGTGTGTTGTCAAAACTGTGCGCTGACGTTTGCAGGTGTCACAGAAGTTAGGTTATATGAGACATCATGCTGTCACCATCCCCTCTAGGTCTCAACATCCCCTTTAGGTCCCAACATCTTCTCTAGGTCCCTGCATGGCTTCAGAAGTACATGTGCTCCCAACACCTCGCAGTCTGCAGCGTGGCCGCTTCCAATCACGACCGCTAGAGGGCGCGCGGTCACCTACCACCTCGACTACAGCATCTGCGCTTGCGCCACATGACACCGCTTCCGCCTTCCTCCTTCCAACCGCCTTTCGCCCCGCCCCGCAAGGCTCCGCCTCCGTTGCCCCTAGCGTCTGTTTGTTGACTTCCGGGAGCACAGTAGTGGTCGATGCCAAGAGGGTCGCGATGGGGAACCGGGGGGCTAGGGCAGTACCTTAGGCCCAATCGAGTCGCCCCTGCTGTCTTTCCGAAGCAGGCACAGATTCCGTTCGCAGCCTTCGGCATGGCAGAACCTGAGTCATTGGTGCCTGGTGAGTAGCGCCCGCGGTCGTGGTGGCTGGCCTGGAGGGAGGGTCCGCGGGCGGGCAGGAGGCCAGGCCCCGCCTCCGGGCCGGCCCAGTCGGGGTCCAGGCCGCAAACTGAGCCTGAGTCAGCAGCCTTATCTTTGCGTTTGGGAATAAATAACCTTTGTCAGGACCGGAGGAAGGGACCGGAGGAAGGGACTGGGACCGAGGGGACGAGGGACCCTGTGTGTGTTATTAGTAAGCTTTTCATGACTTTTCTTGGAGGCGACAGCGGCAGCCATTATTCTCTTGCTAAACATCCCAGAGTCTCTGAGCATGTGGGATGTCCCCAGGACCCAATTAGGTACAGAATTCAGTAACCAGTGGAACACGGTGTGAAAGGTTATAAAAAATGGAAGAAACGAACAGGATAAAGGGAGAACGGGGCCCTTTGGTGAATGTTTTAAGACTGTCGTTAAATCTTAAAATTATGACTCAGTACGGCTTCCGTACCGGGTTGCCCAGGTAGACATTTCCTGAAGCAGCACTTATTATAACCGTTTGGAATGTAGAGTTGTTCAGTTAAAATGGTGGTCATAATCCACTGAGTTTATTTCCACATATACTTTAATGGGCTATTACTAACATTTTGAGAAATAACCAGTATATTAGAGCATAATTATACATTTAAATATGTATTGCACTTTCTGCTGTGGTCTTGGCTCAAACAGGATTGATTCTACACCACCTGGAGCCCAATACCTTAGTGAGGGACAAGAAAATAGTTACAATAGTCTTGACATTAGATGGCAGAGGACAGGAAGGAGCCACCAAAATTTTCTTTTTGGGGAGTGTCTGAAGAGACATTCTGAGGAGCCAGAATAAAAATAGTTAAATAATCCCTTGCAGAGAAGCCTTGAATCATTTCTAGGTCCTGGCGCCGAGGCTCAGTTACTGAGTTGAACTGGCTTGCCTCATAGTAGTTCTCAAGTGACTTAGTCCCTTGCACATTGATATATATGTATATAATATATATTATTAATATTTACATTCAGTGTGCTTTCTCTGGAAATTTCCCCAAGACTGGATCTATCTGAAGGTGGTGTGTGTGTGTGTGTGTGTGTGTGTGTGTGTGCGTGCATGCATTTTTAAATAGTTACTTGGAAGTGTTAATGATTATTTAGACCTTTAAAAAATGGTACTGGGTTCAAGTCTGAATCTGCCTCAGTTCAGACAATAGCAATTTAAGAATGTTAAATGTCAGCATCCATCTCCAATCTCCAGGGCCTGATCTGTAACTTGAATTCTCATTTCTCAGTGGGAACAGGAATAGCTGAAGTGTTTCTGTGCTAAAACCTGGGTTATATGCTGTCTTTCACACTGCAAGTATTGAAAGCTATGTTTGATTTCCTACCCAGCGTTCTAGTGATGTGAAAGTGGTGGTATGGTGATAGTGTAGAAGGGAAGTTTTCTGTTTGAAAGTTAGCACAAACTTCAGGGTAATGTATTTATTCGAGGAGCATCTTGTGCAATGGGTATAAGTAGCAAGGAAAACCTAAACTATCAGTAATACAGTTGGGCAAATAAAATGCTCACCAATAAATATTTTGGTAGTGATTTCATTAGAGAGATTGCTGTGTAGTGCATCATTTATTGCCATATGGCCTATATTTATTCCAGGCTTCTGAGAAACCAGTCATTTCCAACATGTGTAATAGGACTTTACCATAAGCTAATATGTTGGAGATTGTCGAGTCTGTACTAGATTTTTTATGCATAAAAGAGAGAGAAGTACAACCCTGTGCTTAAACTATTGTAAATAGATTGTGGACAGCAAACCTGTTTGTACCTGTGTTAGATCCAGGGCCTGTAGGAAGGTGTATTGGTAATTAAACACCATTTGGTAATAACAATAGAGATTAAAGGAGGGAGTTAAGGTTTGGTAAAGTCACCCATTGTTTATCCTATTATTTATTAGATTAAGAATTTGAATACATGATTACCTTTCCAGTGTAAAACATTCTCTCTCTCCCCTATCTCACTGTGTGTGCCAAATTTCTGTGGTCTGTTCATTCTTGTTATGTGGGTGCTAGGGCTCATACTCTTGATTGTGGTCTAGAATTGACCTTTAAAGCCTTGTATGGCTTCCCATAGAGCGAGTGAGACAGTGTAAATAATGTGCTTGTCTGCTCTGCACCTAGCTTTAGTGGATTGTCCCAAGCATTGGCAGTGAGAGTTCGGCATTTGTAGTAGCATCCCCTCCTTGCATGCAAACACTGGCAATTCCTTGGAAGGAGTAAAGAAAATCCAAACTCACTTAGCCCCTTCTCATGTACTTCCTGTGGTGTTAAGGAAAAAACGCAGTGCTGTTTTGGTTCTGAGTGTGGGGAAAAGGCCCTCAGTCAGGGACCAGACTATGGCGTCTTAACCATAATGAGTAGAAGGTACATATTATATCACCTCCTTCATGAATTGGCTGTCCATCTAGTGACAGCAGAACAATTAGTAATGGTTGCTTTCCTTGTCATTGTATATATATTTACCTTATATCTCTAAATGAATAGCACATATTCACATTAACATGCCATAGATGAAACTAAAATGAAGTCCGAGGATTAGGACTGAAGTAAGGTGAAAGAATGAAGGCTTAAATAGTGTTCAGGCAGAGTCAAAGCTGTCAGGGGAGAACACGTTTATACCTGTGTAATTGGAAATGTATTTTAATAACAGATGTCGTGGTTCAAGTTATGAAGTAAAAACTGTCTTACATTTGCAGATACGGGTGCTGTATTTACATTTGGAAAAACTAAATTTGCTGAAAACATTCCTAGCAAATTCTGGTTTAAAAATGACGTACCCATATGTCTTTCATGTGGAGATGAACATACTGCTATTGTTACAGGTGAGTATAATCTTAAATCAGGAGACTGTAAATCTTAGAGAAACCTAAATATTACTGTTGTATTTAATACAATTCTTTTCTGCCCAATGTCAGGAACTTTTGCACTTAATAGAGTCAGCTTATACATAGAAGGACAAGGTAACCTGCTTCAGCACAGAAAGATCCATTTTAAAAGTCTGATTCTTTTCTATTGCCTATAGGATATTTGTTTTATGTCTAAAAGGTATCATTGATATGAAACTCAGGGACCCCAGAGAGGGCAATGATCTTCTAGCATTTCATCTGACTATATTTTTACTTTAAAAATGAGTGAAATGATGCTGTTATTGTATATGTAAAGAAGAGGCTTTATCATGCATTCAATATATTGAAACTGTGTAGAACATGGTTTGGTGCCTGTCAGAGAATTCTTTATAAATTGACTTGAGAGAGTCTTTCAAACGCTAAACTACTTTTGTATGCTTAAATGGTTTTGCTCCATGCATACCTTTCTTGGACTCTATTTCATTATAGTACAAAATTGCTAACATAAAATCTTAAAAATTCTATACATAAAGAGGCAGGATAACCCACTCCTATTTTTTGTTCTTTGATATTTTTTTTTTAAATTTTCACAAGGTACATTTTATTCTAATGCTATACATTCAGTTTTAAAATAATCCAATTTATGTTTCAATCAACAGTGCTCCTAGCTCATCTTCCTGGTCTTTTTTTCCCTTATCTTTTTTTTTTTTTTTATTAACTTGAGTATTTCTTATATACATTTCGAGTGTTATTCCCTTTCCCGGTTTCCGGGCAAACATCCCCCTCCCCCCTCCCCTTCCTTATGGGTGTCCCCCTCCCAACCCTCCCCCCATTGCCGCCCTCCCCCCATAGACTAGTTCACTGGGGGTTCAGTCTTAGCAGGACCCAGGGCTTCCCCTTCCACTGGTGCTCTTACTAGGATATTCATTGCTACCTATGGGGTCAGAGTCCAGGGTCAGTCCACTTTGATATTTTTAAGTGTATATTTTTTATTTCCTTGTGACTAATTTCTTGTTATCTGTGTGCAGATTGCTTTAATCGGTTATTTCTTTCTCCCTCCCACTAGGAAATAATAAATTGTACATGTTTGGCAGTAACAACTGGGGCCAGTTAGGATTAGGATCAAAATCAGCTATCAGCAAGCCAACATGTATCAAAGGTTTGGGCCTTTTCTTCTTTATATTATATTATTTATATTCTTTTAAAAATATCCAGATTATCAGAAGTAACTTTAGTACTGATTCTTTGACTCTCTAATATCATAAATGAAACATCTTTTATGTTTTTATTTTGTAAGATTTACTTGAATCTTGTCAGCACCTACAACTAGTAAGTGGTTGAGAGTTCTGCAGATGTGGTCAGAACAGTGGTCTTGATCTTCAGGGCCCAAATTTAAATTTCAGCTTAAAATGTTAGTGTGAAGCTGTCATAAGCATGCTATTTATATGCATTAATACTGTACTTTTAATGTTATGGTTAGAAAGCATTTAGCTGGGCAGAGAGTACTAAACATTTGTTTATTCCCAGTGACCATGACCTAATAGAGCGTTACTGCAGACTGTGAGATCTGTGAACATGGAGACACTTAGGCAGCCGTGCAGATGCTTTGCCAATTAATTAGACGCATTTGTAAGTGTTTGAAAATATGTAGACAAACAACTTCAACTAAAGTGCGTGCCTATGACTATAGATCTTAGGGCCTTTGTGGAGTATGGCAATTGGTGAGAATCAACACAGTAGAATGCACTGGACCTTGATGTATTAATAACTTAGAGTTTTCTATTAGATGCCTTGACCCAACCTTTGACCAAATGAATCATTTTTTGCCATGTTACACGATTTTAATGATGTGCATTAAACTGTGGGTTAACTTGAATTAGTAGTTAAGACAGTGGTTTAGAGTTACATACATAGGGTTTTTAAATTTCATTTTTTGGGTTATAGATATAGTTTAGTTCTGAGTGCTTAGCATGCTCAAAGCTCTGGGTTCCTTGAAGTGCAATAAATAAAGGAACTCAGTTTTACCCGTTACTTATCATTTGACCTGGATTGTTTATCTTTTTCATACCCATACAATATTATAATTGTCATATTCTCATGTCTAGCTCTTAAGCCTGAAAAGGTGAAACTTGCTGCGTGTGGAAGAAACCATACCTTAGTTTCAACAGGTACAGTATTCATCCTGTACCACTCCTATCAGCCTTGAGAACTGAGGTCTCACTTTAGTGGTATTTGTGGCTTTGTAAAATTGATATTAGTGATACTTTAGTGGTATGTAGAATAGAGTTTTCACAATGTCGGTGTTTAGTACGTTGCGTGCATTTGCCATTTTGAATATACAAAGAAGTGATGAGTAGCCAGAGATCAAGGGGTAGCATTAGCGCATTGCTTCCTCCTGATTTTGCTCTTCCTTCTATGTCACAGATGTTGTGTGGAAGCCACAGGAAAATCTACTGGTAGTAGTCCTCTCAGTTTTAATCAAAATCTAATTAGGTAGTATAGTGTATCTTGAAGTTGATAAAGTGATTCATAAATTTCTATAGAAAATCAAAGGAGAGACATACTAGTCAAAACAATTTCCAAAAAGAACAAAATTTGGGGCTAACAGTATTCTGATTTCAGTCCCTGTCCCAAAGCTACAATAATTATAGAAATGCAGTATTGACAAAGATTAAAGTTTAATGAAACACAATAGTGTTGAGAAGCAGACCAACATATATGTCTATAACTACTTTCTGCTTTTAGGTTCTCTCCTACTAAGCTATAGCCCTAATGCTTGAGTTCTAACACATGTTTGAGGACAGTTCAGGGAAGAAAAGTATAATACTCTTTCCACACGCTGCCGAGGAGTTAGCAGTGCTGTATTTACTGGTCTCCCTGCTCCCTGTCCTCCCCTGCTTGCTTCTGTCTCCTAGCTCTTCTCTCTGCTCTAGCTTCTCTATACATCTCTTACATTTATTTATATGTTTTCACGCTTAATACAGGACATATCTGCTGTTTAGTAGCATGTCTCAGAAGCAGGGTGACTACTTAATATCTCTTTCCTATGTACAGATACTGGTGGTGTATATGCAGCTGGTGGAAATAATGAAGGCCAATTGGGGCTTGGTGACACTGATGACAGAGATACCTTTCATCAAATTGGCTTCTTTACACCTAGTGATATCATTAAACAGCTCTCTGCTGGTGCTAATACATCAGCCGCTCTAACTGGTGAGTGAGACTTGCTTGTGTTTCTGGCTAGACACATCTTTTCTTTCAAACAGGATACACCAACTCAGTAAATGCACAACAGTGCCAGCATTCTATGTACATCCAAAAGGCTATAAACGTGAAATGTTAGAGCTGTATGTATATATTGAGAAGGAGATAAATGCATGTGTAGAAGGCGATTGATAAATAAGTTCTCAGCTCTGCTAGCTATCCATTATTCTTTTGAATATTATTAAAGGTTATCATCATTGCATATTCTGAAAGGTATACTTGAGGCATTACCTAAACTTAGTGCCAGAAGTATTGATTGAAGTCAGTTGGGATGTATGTTGTTAAAGTGTGGGTTGTAATGGTCACCACATTCCTGTGTTCTTTTCTAAAGTAGATATGAGAACTTGTCTGTCAAATTCAGAGCCATGATTTATGAGACCTCATGAAGCTGCTGGCTTGCAGCTTTCTTCCAAGCAGGAGATTCTCTACAGATCTGGCATTGCTTTTGGCCACTGGGAAAACCAGAGTTCTGTTTGATTCATCGACTATATTATTTACTATTCAGTCTTAACTCCTTCAGTTTTTATTTCCTGCTTAATTTTGGCTTATTTTTAAATCATCTTGAAGGTCCACTTTTTAACTCACTAAAAGAAGTTGCTGGGTATTTCTGCAGTGTTAATCATGACTTCGTGGCTAAACTGTGCTACATAGTAAGATGCTGTTTCAAAACCCAATAGACGTAAACAGGTATTTATAATCCCTAAAATACTTGCCCTGCATTTAGCTTAACTATTCACAACAATGAAACCTTATCAGAAAGGACAGAGTTAAGAATGGTGAGAAGCTGGGGAAGCTGTATTTTAGGTGTGCAGTCACTAAGAAAAGATTAGTGAGAGTCACTGTGTGGCCAGTGTGTCTCAAGAGCAAGGTTTTTATTTGGGAACTTGCTCTTTTCACCTGCAGACGTGTAGGTGCCTTCTGTTGCCTCTCAGTTCAGTGGCCGCCAGACTACATAGAAGGAGGTAAATGTTTCTGTGTGAAGACATTAAAAGGACACAAAGGAAATGACATCCTGTGTTTACTATGAGAAATATATGGTAACTAAAGTGATTTAGCCTTGTTCTCTGCTTTTTCTCCTTGTAGAGCATATGACAGTAGAAATTGAACTTCCAGGTCACGAGCTTGTACAAATGTTTTGGTACTTTTATGACATATTATTTCCAGTACTGAGTTAGAGATTCAAAGGAAGAACGAAATAATAATGTATTGTGTATTACTTTTTTCTTCTTTTTTTTTTGTTTTCAGACAGTCTTACTTTGTAAACCTAGTTGGCTTAGTATGTATAACATAGCTCTGACCGGCTTTAAATTCATTGCAATCCTACTGTCACAGGCCCTTGAGCTCTGGTATTAGAGATGTGAGCTGATATTCTCTTCAGAGTGGCAGAGGATTTTGAGTGTTTTCAACCCAAGGAAAGACTAGTGCTAAACAAATGACCCTGATTTGATCATTATATACACATATACACACACACAAATGTACCATACATGTATATCTATATATCTATATAGATATATAGATATATAGATGTGTGTGTGTATATATATGTATGTATATATTTGTATGTGTGTATATATATATATATATATATATGCATACACATACATGTGCATTTTGAAGTATCATATTGTCAGTGCCCGCGCCAACACAGTACCAGGAGCCGGGAGTAGGCCTGCAAAGTTTAAGAAAAAACACATACTCTGGTCATTCATGTTACAAGAATGCCAAATCTTTTACTTGATTAAGGAATGTATACCCAGGAATGTAAATTCCAGGAAGCACAGTGGAAAAACCAGCTTATACCCTCAGGAACAAAGAAAGAGGAATGAAAGACAGGAACCGATTATTGCCCAGGTGTACCACCCAGGCGTGTGTCACTTCAGCACCAGGGCGTTCCTTTGTTAGTAACAAAAGGCTTTCACATGCATCAACAAGGCATCAGCAGGGGTCAAATACTGACGGGGCCTAGGAGGTTCCACCATCATATTGCATTCCACAAATATCTATAGTTATTATATATTAGTAAAGAATAAAATAAGACTAAAAAATGTAATCCAGAAGGCAAATAATAGTCTGTAGGAAATGTTATAGCTTGAGAGCCTGGCTAGCTCTTTAAAGGCTTTTCTCTCCTTATGCTTTCTTCATAGAGGATGGAAAACTTTTTATGTGGGGAGACAATTCTGAAGGGCAGATCGGTTTGAAAAATAAAAGTAATGTATGTATCCCTCACGAAGTGACTGTCGGTAAGCCAATTTCATGGATCTCCTGTGGATATTACCATTCAGCTTTTGTAACAAGTAAGATGAACATTTTTGATTCATTATATTACCTCTCATTTCTTGATTATTACTGCTAGTAAAATTATTTACAGTTCACATGCTGTTCAACTACTGAAATAATGTATGCTTTCATTAAAACCATTTCTCCCTTTCTGTATTGACAGATTATAATTTCAAATATTCTCTGACATGCCAACTTTTTAGAAAGTGAATACTAGGTCTATTATAAAAACTAAATTCTTATTTTAGAAAGCTTTTTGAAATGTTGGCTTTTAAACTTCATAGCCTTGTACGGCGTTAAAAACAAGACTCCTGAGCCATTTTTCCCTGGATCCACTTCACTTCTATACTTTGACCTTCTCTATTCTTTCTGTCCTGCTAACTTTATTGTTTCAAATAAGTGAGCCCTAGAGTATTCTTGTGAGGACCAGGATGAAGATTTGATGGAGAAGAATGTGGCCTTGGTCCTTTGGTAATGCATTTCTCAGTATCTGCAGCTTTTCTCATTCCTGGGCCTGTTCATGGTCTGCTTGGTAGTGTTGAGCTGTTAGCCTACTTCTGTGGTGACATCTACATTCATGGCTATACCAGTTAACAGTGGAAGGGTGACTGTGGATTTCCTTCTAACTGATGGTTTTTAATAATCAGATGCCCAGATGAAACAGTGTCGCGCGCCTAATGTCCCGCCAGTAAGAACGATGCGCGGCAACAGGATTCTTCTGCGAGCAAGCCTTTACTGTGTTACAGCTCTTCTTAGTGTTACAGCTCTTCTCAGTGTTACAGCTCTCTTAGTGTTACAGCTCTCTTGAACAGGGACCCCGAGCAGCAAAATCGCTCGGCTTATATAGACAACGGTATGCTAATTATCTCTCAGGGATTGGTGGGGCTTGGATCACCCCACTACTTGTCCTCCAGGGATTGGCGGAGAATGAATCACCTCATTAGCATATTAACGGTCAACTAACACCTGGTGAATAAACCACACATGTGCAGTACCGCTGTTCACCACTAGAGGGAGCCCTAGCAAGGGGACAAGCCTGCACATGCGCAGTAAGTCGTTTATATCCAGACAAGGCTGGATGTCGGTGCCATCTTTGTTTCGCCGCGCTGCTCTCTACAAAACAGTTCAGTAGATTCTTTTAGAATAGTAGTTAATTCAGAGACTCATAACTGGACACAGTTCTGAGACTAAGTGATTGCCAAGTGTTCAGCCCTAAATCACCCCCTCAAAAGCATAGGGAGGGAAAATGTAAGAGGTGGAAGATAGGGAGGAGTGTTTGAAATGCCATTTTCTGGACATGATGTACCTGCTACACACATGTCACAGTGCTGTGATTACCCACATCCTAGACCTGCACAAGATGGGGTGTCCATCATGGATTGGGGGAACTGATGAGGCACTTCTCAGTTAATTAATGGCTATAGCCAGAAGGGAAATCAGTTATTTTCCATGGAGGAACCACTAGTAGGTAACCAGTGCTCCAGTAAATAAACCTTTATCAGTGCTTATGCAAGAATCCCCAATTAGTGGATCACCAGACTAACCAAAGAAATGAGCACAGGGGTGGAAATGGGAGAAAGGCTTTGGTGGGAGCAGAATGAGAGAGGGTTGTAGAGGTATGCAATTGTTAAAAGAATAAAAAGAATCAAGTTTTCAGTGTTTTGTAGAAAATTAAGTTGATAAAAGCATAATACCATTTAGAAGTTTATAGCTCTAAGATATATAATCTTTGTCCATCTAGAAGGCATTTAAAACTCCAAAGATATTCTATTCACTCTCCTAACAACTTTGTGTAAGACTTGTACCTTCTGTGGTTTCATATATCAGCTAGAGCCAAGGTGACGCTGCACACTTTACACTTTATAGACCTGCATGGTTTCTCTCAGCGTGCAGTTTCCCGACGCACACGCGCGCGCACACACACACACTCACACACACACACACACACACTCACACACACACTCACATACACACACTCTCACACACTCACACACACACACTCACACACACGTACTCACACACACACACACTCACACTCACACACACTCACACACACACACGGAAGTGGAAGATCCAGCAGCGACTCTAATGAGTAGGCCCAGATGTCCTCAGTACTTCTCTAGTCACTGTTTTGTTTCTTCATGTGAAACAGCAACTCTATGTCGTGGGCTCCTCTCTTCTGGTGTTAGAACATGACTATTAGTGGACTGGGAGAGTAACTTACAGGATTACAGAAGTGAATAAGACAATAAGAATGTCTATGCTTTCAAGGACCTTACACTCGTGTGATAACTAATGCAAAGGAAAGAAAGTAGTCTTAGTGTGGACAAGGTGGAAAGAATTGGTAGTGCTAGCTGATAAACTGTTAACCTCATATTGATTTAACTTAGGCATTTCATACAAAACCAAGCTTTCTAGAGCAAGTATCATTAAAAAACAAAGGCAAGCAATCTTGGGCTGGCTGCAGAGGTCTATAATTCTCACTATTCAGGAAGTTAAGGGATAAGGATTCCAAGTTCAAGGCCTGCTACAAGAGTGAGTTCAAGGGCAGCCTGGACAACCTAGTAAAACCCACTCTCTAAATCTGAATCATATAAAGAGGTACTGGGGCTTGAACTTATGCTCCAGCTCTTGAAGAACATGTTTGAGGCCGTAGAGTTAATGCCCAGTAGTATCATCACCACACTTATACATACATGCATGCCACAGAAGTCCAGGGGATATATAAGGTAGTCTTTGCTATGCTTTCTAACAAAGCTAAAATGATTTTCTAATTCTTTATAGTAATGAATTCTTTATGAAGGATACTAGTAGCCCAGAAGCAAGAGGAAAACAATCCAGTCTTTTTTTTTTACCTTGCAGTGATAGACATCTTAGGAATGATCAGATTTTCTTAATTACTGGCTGAGTTTTCATGGAGCATGCAAACATGAGGCAGAGGACCAATCGTCTGTTTATAGTTATGTCCCTGCTAATCATTGTGCTTCTCCTCCAACAGCGGATGGGGAGCTGTACACATTTGGAGAACCTGAGAATGGAAAGTTGGGCCTTCCCAACCAGCTGCTGATTAATCACAGATCTCCCCAGCGTGTGCTGGGGATTCCTGACAAGGTGATTCAAGTAGCGTGTGGTGGAGGGCACACTGTGGTTCTCACAGGTATGTGTGGAACGTGCTGCTCTGTTCCCTGTATTAAGTAGTAGCTAAGGACATTTTAATGATCCTTTCTACTGTGACAAGATACGAATGCTCAGGGCTGGAGAGATGGCCCAGTGATTAAGAGCACTCATTCTTCTATCACGAGGTCCTGAGTTGGCATTCCAGCACTGGAGCTGGGCAGCTCACAAATGGCTGTGTAATTCCAGCTCTAAAGGACACCACATCCTCTTTTGGTCTCATTGGAAACTTCCACACTCAACACATAAATAATAAAATAAGTCTAAAAAGAGAATTTAACATGAGCTATAACTTCTAAGGAGATTTGAAAGCATGTAGTGTAGGATTGTTATATATACATATGATGCTGTACCTGTAAAGCTTTTCTTACATATAACTAAGATCCATATGTGCTGTACAGTAAAACATCCTCATGCCCTTCCCTCAGCTCCTGGGAACTACCATAAGAATGGTCCATAAGTAGTCTCTCTGAGTTTGACTCTTATACATCCGTATGGAAGCGCGCCTGACTGCCTTCTGGTTATGACTCCTGCCTTTCATGTATATAGTTAATACATATTTCTGGCTCAGGGAGGACCTTTTTAAGTAGGAAAAATTGAATTCTACTGAATCATATTCATCTAAAATTAATATTATTTTTCCTAAAAATACTTCCATTTCATGCTATTTTCTGATGTTAATAATGTTTTATATATTTCTAATGTGTAAGCTTAAATAATTCTTTGTGATTTTTATATTGTTATAATAATTCATTAAAAAGTGGTAAAATTTCACATTATAGGTAAAAGAAAAATTCGAAACCTTCAAAATAGTATCAGTTTGACTTGGGAATTTCTTATTTATGTGATGTGCCAGGTTTCTTTGGTTTCTAGTCAATACGTTGAATTAGACTCAGCATTCTGTAATATGAAAACCAAATAGTTATCTCCAAATTTGTTAAGCATCAAATGTAATTTACATAAATAGTATTATAGTAATCTATTTAGACACTATGTTTTTATTATGTTTTTTAAATTAAAAAACTAATAAGGGCTGAAGAGGTGGCTAAGTGCTTAAGAGCATTTGCTGCTCTTACAGAGGACCTGAGCCCCTGCACTGGGCATCTCATAACTGCCTGGAGCTCCAGATCCAGGGGATCAGTGCTCTCTTTTGGCCCCTCTAGATACCCACATGCATATGGTGCACAAGCACACATAGTTATTGCTTAATCTGCAGCAGCCCAGAATGAGACATGCTCTAGGAAAAATGTAGTAGTCATTTTCTATCTGTCTGACTGTGCTAGGCAAGAATGAATGGGGAGGAACAGGAGACAATAATTGTGATAAAGGAAAAGCGTAGACAAAATTAGTAAACTTAAAACAGGCAAGATGACATATAACCTAGTAATTACGAGATATGCTATATTAAAATAAGTCTCTTGCCATTGTCTCAATATGCCTTTATATCCATGTTATGAGTATAGTTTCTTTAAGGGGTTTTATCTCTATTTATACTTCCAATTTGTTCTTAGAGTGAATTATTATTATGTGTTCATCAGTAGCCCTCATTCTCAGAGGAGCTAATGAGATACTTTTCAAAAAAATAATTCTTCACAATGGAATATTTTGAAATCTACCTGGATAGATTGTTTTGTGCACTTTGTTAGCCAGGGTTGCGATGTGAGGAACTTGCCCCCTGGCTGCAGAAGAACATTTGCTTCTGGCTTTAGTGGGGAATCCCTGCTCCCCTTTCCATGAGATTGTCCGGAAGAAAGTACCATGGTCGTCACGTTTGTCGGTGCACTGACCGCTGAGATTGTTTCATCGGTGACTCTTGTCATCAGTCATAGATCCTGATTTGTGCTCCCATCTCTAGATGAGAAGTGAGCTCAAATTTACTAAAATACTGAAGGATATTTGCTGTCACCTCCTTAGTGCAGCAATCTAGAGAAGTCTTTCCCCTCTGGTATAGTAAAGAAAAGTTGTTTATGAATACATCTGCATATCTACTATAAATTTTAATTCTTCTAAAATATTTTTCTGATATTGTTTGTGTGTGTGTGCCAATGTGTGCACACTCACATGTATGTGTGCATGCGTGTCTGAGTGCATGTGTGTCTCTGTGTGTTCCTGGGTGTTCATGTGTGTCTGTTTGCATGTGCATGCTGTGTTCAACAGGTAGAACCTGTGGTCTTGTGCATGCTAGGCAAGTACTTTACCTCCAGCTCACAAACTGTGCTTCATAGAATTTTATTAAACCACTTTTAAAAGTAAGGGGATATCTCTGTAGGAAATTTCTCTTTTTTAAATGTGTGGCAGTGAAAGGAAATTGTCTAATAATCAGGTGAGACTTTCTGAGCTGATGTGGTAATTATAAATGCATTTTGGGTCATTCTCTGAATTATATATCTTATAACCTACCTGATGATTACAATAATTCCTTTTATGGTTATTCAAAAAAGACAAACTGAAACCCATATCATTATTTTATAACACTTACTTTTTTTCCTCTTTCATCATTGAAAACTCGCACTTCATATCAGTATTTTTATGAACAGTTCTTTTTCAGGCAATTAATGGCTATTGTAAAAGTTCGAATGCCAGTCATTTCAGATATGATGTACCTTCCATGCAACTCTTTTTATGTATGTGTTCACTTCCTCTCAGAGAAAGTTGTGTATGCCTTTGGGCTGGGACAGTTTGGACAACTGGGCCTTGGCACTTTTCTTTTTGAAACTTCAGAACCCAAAATCATTGATCGTATTAAGGATCAGAAAATAAGTCATATTTCCTGTGGAGAAAACCATACAGCTTTGATGACAGGTATGAAATAATTTTTCTGATTTTTGTTTCTAGATTGACTACAGTTTATTATGATATGAATAATAATGTAGAATGAGTGTATCTAACTTATGGAATTTATGCTTGAGAAAAGGGAATCATATGATTGATATTCTAAATATAAGGTTACAAATAAGTTTAAAAGTAAATTAAGGTATAGTTCAGCTTACAATAAATATGGGTGCTATAGTATAGCTCAGTGGTAACACATGTTCTTAGCTTTATGAGACCTTGGGTCAATCCCCAGCACCCAAAACAAAAAATTAGCCACACTTAGAACCTAAAAGTAGACTTTGGTCTCTTGACCATAAAATCCTTTTGAAATTGTATTTGTTTAAAGGCTCTTAACTTTTCCAAAATTACCTCAAGCCAGAGAGGAAAATCATACAAAAAAAGCTTATTTTTCTACCTGTTCAGTATAGAAGAGCTGTAGTCATGCGCAGTGACATTTTAGGATGCTTTGACCACCAAGGGACAGTTCAGGTCTGACTCCTTCCTTCCCTTAGGAAAGCAGAAGACAGAGAAGGGCATTGCAGTGACCACCAGGGGGAGTTTGTGCACTGACTCCTTTCTTTTCTTGGCAAAGTGGTAGGGAAAAGAGCACTGCAAAAACCACCCAGCGAATGCATCTCCCACTTTGCTGTCTTCTCAGTTCCCAAAGGAGATGCTCCTTTGGCCTGCTTACTTCTCAGTGTCATAAACTAGATGCTGTTGATAATGTGGGACTCAATAAAAACCTCCCTTGAAATGACTTAGTGCTTTATAACAAAAGGATCTATCATTCAACTGTTTTATCTAAAAACAAAGTAAAACATGAAAAAGTCAGAAGTAGTTTTAGTATCTTTGAATAATCCAGACACTCATTTTTCAGTTTTCCTTCCTTCTATCCAAAATCACTCCAAAAAGAGTGGAGCTCACGTGACAGCATTTGTTTAGAAAAAGGAGAAATTGGAAAACATGAGCTACTCCCATAAATAGTTCTCATAGTAGTTTTACTACCATAAAAAGTTCTTTCTCACAGAACTCAAGAAAAAAGACGTGCCCATTATCCAGTATTGATGATCTCCTTTATAGCATGTACAAGGACTATGTAGACTATAAAACCATATCATTCCTTCGTTGTCCTGCCTGTAGGAGCTGTTTCTAGGTGCCCCTTACTGTGGTGCCCTAATGATAGCTGTTCTGGCTATAGTGCCATGTTTCATTGACTCTAAATTATCACTGATGTGACTGTACTTTGTATGAATCATGTGTTGGCTAGTTAAGTTTGCATAGTACTTTTCCTACCCAGTGAAAAGAGTCTAGCACTAATACCTGCACAGTAAGGTTGCTTGCCATTTGGCTCTTTCACCCTCCCCAAGGTATAAGGGTTACAACTTTTGTTCTCTCTCTTGAACACTGAGATTTGTGTAGTGAGTTTGTTGAAGTTCTTCCCAGCACCCTATCAACAGCTTATGTTTTTAAGTCTTCTTTGAGCTTGGAAGTGCAATGAAGCAAATGAGATAAGGGTTTACTCTCTCCGGTGGAAAATCACTTTGGAAAAGCACACATTAAAAATGATTTTCGGATAATCAATTTGGATAAATTATGACCTTGGATAAATCAAAGTCAAAACATGGAATTTGTTTATTTTTGTAAAATAAAGTCTTTTAGGATTCACTGTGACAGCCTTCTCTGATCCCCTGACTAGAGGGAAATTCCCCTGTTCTGTAGACTGATTGGCTTCTGCTTCAATGCCACTTGCCCCACATCCTTTAAATGTCGGTTATGAAGGAGGGGCTACCGAAGAAATGCAGAAGTTAAATATAACTGTGGGACAGGGTTAGTTAACATGTCAGGCTTCTTATCATTGTATGCCCATCAGAATGGGACCAAGATATTGATATGGGATTAGTCAGAATGTTTGGTTCACCTCTGACATTGCTAAGGCACCATTCCACAGCCCAAGAGCTAAAATAATGAAAGAGACAGCTATATTCTAAGTGACATAGTTCTCCACCAGTGAAGGTTTGCACTCCTGGGAGACATTAATGATGTCTGGGGACATTTCTGATTTTCACTGCTGCAGAAAGAAGTTATTCTACTGGCAAGTAGTGGACAGAGGGCAGCGATGGTGCTAAATAGACCGCAGGGCATAGGACAGATACACAAGGATACTCTGACCACCAAGATGTGGTCCATTCTCAGTCCCGTTGCCTACTGTTGTATGTAGAACCATAAACACTGTATTCTGCAGGGCTCAATAGACAAAGGGAGTTTAATTTCCAACTCTCTGAAAAGATGGAGATTGCAGTAGAGCTAACGTATCTGTCTATAACTGGACACGGGCCTTGTATAACATCAGTCTGTTTGCATTTTAGATATAGGCCTTATGTATACTTTTGGAGACGGACGGCATGGAAAATTAGGGCTTGGAATGGAGAATTTTACCAATCAGTTCTTCCCTACTTTGTGCTCTAATTTTTTGAAATTTACAGTTCAATTGGTAAGAGTTTCATATTCCCTCTTGTATACTTTATATTTTTAGACTTGAGACTTTTGTTATTTCATAGAAAATACATACTTTTATCTTTGTGTGAGGCTGTCATATGTCCGGCTAATAACTCTAATGCTAAGCAGTTCTGTAAGAGCCGAATGTTGGACATTGTACTCCTCTGAAAAATCCTTTTCTAAGTTTTCTCCTTTAACAACAGTTTTCTACAAATACTGAGTCTTCTGCTTCCTTTTAACTTTTTTTGAAAACTAGGATTGTGCCCATTCTTTAAGTTTTATGTCTCGTGTAGCAAGCACAAGTAGAATGTCTTGCTCACAATGCTTACTATAGGGTAAATGCAATGTCATGGGTAGGACAGTCTCAAACCCTCCACAAGAAGAGGCCTGATACTAGATGAAGAATGTTGCAAATGATTTATTGGTTGAACATGGAGATAAGAATTAATCTTTGCAGTATTTTTGTCAGTTACCAGCTATAGACATGGACTGGAGAGAAGGCTGAGTGGTTAAGAGAACTGGCTGTTCTTCCAGAGGACCCAAGGTCAATTCCCAGCACCAACATAGCAGGCCACAACTGTCTGCAATTTCAGTTCCAGGGGATCTGACATAGGATACTAGCATTTATGCATCAAAACATGTCTACACATAACATAAAAGTTTTAAAAATATTAAAAAAACTGTGGACATGTATGCTCTGGTTATTTGGCCATACTCAGATTGCCTCTCCAATGACACCGTTCCTCATACTATGGTACTTCTCATTCATTTCATAGCTGGGATAGTTTTAGTTGCCAGCTTGACACAATCTAGAATCACCCAGGGAGGGAGCCTCATTTGGAGGTTGTCTACATTAAATTGGCCTGTAGGCATGCCTCTGTGGAATTTCCTTAATTAGGTTCATTGTCATCTGAAGTCACATCCTGAATGTTGGCCACACCAGTTCACAGGCTGGACCCTAACTGGCATGCATGCTCTCGACTCCTGGTTCTGGATATGATGTATTTACCTCCCTGAAGCTCCTGTCACCAGGACCTGCTTGCTATGGTGGGCCTGAACCTGCAACCGACAGCAAAAAGTAAATCCTTTCTCCCCTAAGTTGCTTTTTTCAGGGTATTTTATCCCAAGAACAGGAAGAGAAAAATAAGATAATAACCATTTAATAAAAGCCTACTGTGTATAAGGTATTAGTCTAAATATTAGGAATGCAAATAAATTACTCAGTGATGAACAAAATACCAACTGCTTATTTCATGATCTTTATGGAGAGGATGCATACTTTGAAAGTATGCAGTTCTTCTGTCACCAAAAAGAGCCCTGCAAAGTAATTCAAATCTGAGGCTGAAAAATAGCATAGACTCTTTCTTCAATGGCGTCTATTGACAGGTTCAAACCATTTACATCTAGGATTATTATTGACATAGATTTGCTAATTTCTGTAACTAAAAATTAATAAAGCCATAATTATATCACTTCTCCTCTGTACACACACACACACACACACACACACACACACACACACACACACACACACACGTATAACCTGCTGAGTTATTGAGCGTTTCCTGCATGTACATAGTGTAAGGCTGGCCCCTTGGCATTGGATAAGCAATCGGAGAGCTCATTTCTGAAGAAGACTAATTCTGCCTCTCACTGCAGTTGTTAGTATAGGGTTTTTGTTAACATTTTTATAAAAAGCATTTGCTTCTTAAAACTCATTGGTGGTTTATATTTTTTCATTATTTCATCCAGTGTGCTGGTATTTTCCTCTAAAGACTTATAAGCCTTTAATTTAGAAAGTGTTCTTGTAAAGGAAAAGACTTAGAGACATAATCTTTTCTCTTGTATTTCTTTTTGACAATGACATATGTATGTGCATATGCAAATGCAGTTATGTGTTACGATTGCATTTATCTCATTACTCTGTCATATTCTCTTCGTTCTCCTTCTTAATGCTTTCTTCTCAACTAGTACCTCTCTTTCTCTCGTGCCTGTTCTCTTGATTCACTGAATTAGGATTGCTTGCGTAGGCATGGTGAGAGGCTGTTTGCTAGCACATGGCCAACATACTACTTCATGGTTACTTCCTCAGTGATAGTAACTGCCAATAGTTAGTTCCTTCGAACAGGGTGGGGCTTTATGGATGCTTCTTCCTCTTCTTTGTCCAGCAATTGAAGGGCCCAATCTTACGCAGACACTTCACAGATACGTATAACTGCTGTATATTTATTATAATGGTCAGACACATGGTTATTCTTATATAATTTCCCTACTAATTATTCTCTGGATAGTTGCGACTTTTTAATGTTCTTCCAAGATCAAAACATAACATTTTCAAAGTTATGAGATACCTGCGACCAGGCCATTTTCTATATATTAAATTGAAAGTAAATGGTGGATTAAACTGGTTTTCATTTTCAGTCAACGTTTAAGGAATATATATTTAATTCATGTATATGCGTATGTCTCTACATGTATGCATATATAAGTACATACATATTATGTCTACTTGTAGCTATGGATACACACACACACACACACACACACACACACACACACACACACACACGGAGAGTGATAGAGAAACGCTGTGAACCAGTCAGTCTCTGAAGTTTGCCTCTAAGAAAATGTCTTGGTGCTGATCTGCTGTTAGCCCATTTGTGTTTGATGTTAACATTGATGAGTTTTTCTGTGGACTTATGCTTGCAGATTGCCTGTGGTGGATGTCACATGCTAGTTTTTGCCACTCCACGACTTGGTACAATAGACGAAACTGAATTTGAAGAAGTATATGAGCCTTATATGAGTACAGGTTCTTTGTCCATCAATGATCTCTCCCCAGGAAGTTCTCTGAATAGATCTTTATCAGCGCGTCTGAGACGAAGAGAGCGGGTACAGTGAGGCTCCATTCTGTATGATAGCGGGTACAGCGGGGCTCCATTCTGTATGATAGTTTTATCTACCACTGCAAAAGAAGCAGGAAGAAACCTGTTTACTTTTTAAATAAAAGAAGGGTCTTTTAAGATGAAAGTGGTAATAAAATGGTCAGATAGAAAGGCTCTTAAACCTTTATAGTCAATTCAAAGTTAAGATATTAAAGAATACAAATGATTACCATGGATAACCTTTGTTTATAGATCATTATCAAACACACAGCAGAGTTTTAGACATCCTCCTTACCTCAAAGCGAGTGGTTCCTTGATTATTTTTAAGCTGTATGTGGATTGATTTTATATGATTTTTTTCTAATACTGTGGTAAGAACATTTTGTCCATGTAACACAACTTTGAGAATGTACACTACAGTATTAGCATAAAAGATACAGTGTAATATTGTACAGCAGATAAGGAGGACTTCATCATTTTGTGTAATGCTGCTGCCTTTTGTGTTAAGCCCCCTAAGCAGTAGACGTCAGTAGAATATAAACAGTGATCATGGGAAACAAAGAAGTCTTTTACCCGAAGACAGGGACAGCTTTCTACCAGTTACATTTACAGAACCTCTTGCTGTTCTTTAAAATTGCTATTACAAGTTGCACATCTTTTCAAAGAAAATATTACTACTTAAAAGCTTTGAAAATTATTTTAAGTTCTGAAATGTGTTCCTTTTTAAGGGAAAAAGGTAAGTCTATATTTTATTATGGAAAAGTATGTATGGAAATACTGAAAACTGTCCTCTGAGTCTGTGGCAAGTTTTGTTCCTTATGAGCAAATTTTTGTTTTTCAGAGTAGACAGATGAAACACAAGCACGCTCCCTAACACATGAAAAATAGGTTTTGCTAGTGACAGTTTAGGGCACCTAAGATAGAGACAAAACAAAAGTAAACCAGAAGGAACACTGGCAGACTTTGAAGCTTTCCTCTTAACTATTTTCAGTAACTGCAGAAAATGTGTGCAGATGTTGTATGTGATGGCATTTGACAGTCTGTTTAAACTTATTTTAAAGGAGAGACCCTCATGCTCTGCTTCAATGGTGGGAACACTGCCTCCATTAGAGGGGACTTCTGCCTCCACTTCAGCTTCTTATTTTTCCCCCAGTTCAATCCCCTTCCGTTTGTCTGTGAATAACTACCCAGAGAAAAGCACCTCTGACTCCACGGAGCCGCTGGACTCAGGTAATATTGGCCACTTTCAAAGGAGTGGGCCCTGCACCCCTGCCATTTTCCTGCTTTTCTTGAGATGTTTTCTACTGAGCCAGGGACATAGGTCAGTAGCATAGTATAGTACTTGCTTAATGTGAGTTAGGCCCTAGAATTGAGTCCTAGCCCTGGAAATTAATGAAGCACATGGATTCCCACCCCCCACCCAGTTTGTTATCCTGTCCCTAAGTAGAAGCTGACATCTCTAATTGGAGCCAAAATCTAGATAGACCATACACCCCTCAGCACAGCAGCAACAGTGGAGCAGTGGGAGATATAGATATAGATATATAGATATAGATATGGATATAGGTATAGATATGAAAAATCATTTTAGGCCTGCACATTTCATGAAGTAGATAGGAATGGTAGTCTCTATTTTATTGGTAATTGAAGCAAGGCTCAAAGAGATGGAGTGGCTTTCCTACAATAATGGGGCTGCTGAATGTAGTGGACAGGATACAGATGAAAGTTCTGTGCTGCAGCTGGGATACATCACAGAGCTTATGTGCCTGGCAGGGGTTATGCAGTTCAGTTGATCTAAGTTGCATGCTTGGTCGGGTACTTCTAAACTATGGGAACAACTTAATTTCTCAAAGCCTCAGTTTCTTTATTGTTGGAATGGTTTTGATAATACTGAAGTAAAAGTCTGGAAAGGTGGCCCAGAAGATAAAGGTCCTTCCTATGTATGACTGACAACCTACTTTTCATCTCTGGAAGCCACATAGAAGTCAAAAGAGAGAACTGATTGACTGCATAAAGCTGTCTCATGTGACACATTGTATACCATATACTGTGCATACCTAATAATAATAATTCAAAAACTTTGAAGAAGTGCATAATGAAGAGAGAGGTTGTGTGGGTTAAGTGAGATCCAGCATGTAAAATACTTGATAATGCATTCAGTACCTCTATAAACCCTTCCTATATACCCACCCTTAAGATCATTAATGCCTCTGTCTCATTGTATCTAACCTGTAGATTTTACTATTGAAATTACAATCCCATCTCTTTTCTAGTGTCTCTTCAGATCAGGGAAATCCTTAACCCTTTATTATTATGTGTCTCTCCTACATAACTTTATTTGTAGATGTTAAGTGTATCTCAGGAGAATTCGTCTGTTAGTACAAATGTATACGTCACTATAACCTCATGACCAACAGATCAGTGAAACTATAGTCTGGGGATTAAAATGTGAAACCAAAGGTGACATGGCTCAGGGGTTAAAAGTATTTGCTGCAAAGACCTGGCAACCTGAATTTCATTCCTGATTTTGACATAAAGGTAGTAGGAGAGAACTGACTCCACAAAGTAGTCTTCTAACTGCCCCTATGCTATAGCATATAGGCATGTATGCGCATGCATAAACACACACACACACACACACACACACACACACACCAATAATGTTGAAAATGAAAGCTCAAAATTGAGGATAAATCATGGCAGAGATGACTCTCTATATCTTTAAGCAACATAGGCAAATGACAGACTTAATAAAGGACCAGGAACCCACCAAGAGCAGATGACAAAACAGTCAGTATAAGCAGGATGTCCAGGATGAGCTGTGTCTGACATGCATCTCTCATAGAGTTCATGTTGAGATAAGAATCAGCATCTGATGGTGCTTTTTAACCCTAGACATAAGGTTTGAAGTTGTTAGGGAGCATGGGAAAAATTAGAGGAGGGGTGTGTGGGGCAGAGATGGTTATATTTCATTGCATACATATTTGAAGTTCTCAAAAATAAAAATTTCAGAAACATTTAAAAATAGTTAAATATTAGTCAATAACAATGAACTCAGGAAATTAGTATCTGAGAGAGTGCAAAATACCACTGGTCAGACCTCAAACAAAAATGCTTTCAGAGTTCCCAGTGCATTTGGCATCGTGGAGAAAGCTAGCAACCTCAAGAGGACAAGTACTTGGGAAAGATCTGGGAAGAAGCCAGAGTGTGAATAGCTGAGGCTTGACTGCAGAATGAGGAGGTGAAGAGGAATGTAGATCGTTCTTTTGCCTATTTGGTTATGGGCTAGCTGCTGGTGGGAACTGTGAAGCCAGTGGGAAACCATGTGGATGCCAATGGAGGTGAGCCAATGGTACAGAGAGCATGGTAACACTGGAGAAGTACTTGAGATGCTGGCACACAGAACAGCCTGGAGTGGCAGAGAAGATATACCACACTTTAGTAGGAAAATGAGAAGTGGGGGTGTGGGGGAGATGAGAGGACAAAGTAGATCTGGTTTAGTGACCTTACATTTTCTTAATCCTGAGGCAAGGCCATATCAGTCTATATAAGCTGCTATCTTTTCCAAATCTACATTCTCTGTGTGACAATATAGTTTCCACATCAGTCTTTCTGTAGTGTAGCTTAATTCCTATCTGTTCTTTCTCTGTTGAACATACCTGATTTTTATGAAAGTAAGTGTACAATTTCCCATATGAGTCTCATCTGTTCTTCTAGCTTTATCTTTCAATGACATTTCCTTATAATATTCATGTAGGTTAGGAGACAACAAACTATGGCCCATGAGCCAAATCTAGCTGGTGTCTTATTTTTGTAAGTAAAAATATAAAGCAACCCAGCCATCTCAGTTCTTTTGTATATTGTAAGTGGCTGCTTTTCATGTACAAATGTCAAATGGAGAGAAAGGCAAGCAGTTAAGAGCACTTGGTCTTTTTTTTTTCTTTTTTTAATATTTTTTATTAGATATATTTCTTTACTTGTATTTCAAACATTATTCCCCTTCCTGGTTTCTTGTCCATAAGCCCCCATTCCCTCCTCTCCCCCTCCCCCATATGGGTATTCCCCCTATACACTCCCCTTATCCCTCCCCCATTATTCCCCTGCACTGGGGGTCCAACCTTGGCAGGACCAAGGGCTTCCCCTTCCCCTGGTGCCCCAACATGGCTATTCCCTGCTACATATGCAGTTGGAGCCCTGGGTCAGTCCATGTATAGTCTTTAGGTAGTGGCTTAGTCCCTGGAAGCTCTGGTTGCTTGGCATTGTTGTACATATGGGGTCTCGAGCCCCTTCAAGCTCTTCCAGTTCTTTCTCTGATTCCCCCCAAGGGGGTCCCATTCTCAGTTTGGTGCTTAGCTGCTTGCATTGACCCCTGTATTGGACATGCTCTGGATGTCTCTCTCAGGAGAGGTCTATATCGGAACCCTTTCAGCATGCATTTTCTAGCTTCATCAATCTTATCTAGTTTTGGTACATATGTGGGCCACATGCGGGTGTCAGGCTATGAATGGCCATTCCTTGAGTCGCTACTCTAAACTTTGCTTCCATATCCCCTCTTATGGATATTTTTTCCCCTTTTAAGAAGGAGTGGGAGCATCCGCGTTTTGGTCATCCTTCTTGAGCTTCCTGTGGTATGTGGATTGCATCTTGGGTAATTCAAGCTTTTTGGCTAATATCCACTTATCAATGAGTGCATACCAAGTGTGATTTTCTGTGATTGGGTTACCTCACTCAGGATGATATTTTCCCGTTCCCTCCATTTGCCTATGAATTCCATAAAGTCATTGTTTTTGATAGCTGAGTAATATTCCATTGTATAGATGTACCACATTTTCTGTATCCATTCCTCTGTTCAAGGGCATCTGGGTTCTTTCCAGCTTCTGGCTATTATAAATAAGGCTGCGATGAACATAGTGGAGCACGTGTCTTTGTTATATGTTGGGGCATCTTTTGGGTATATGCCCAAGAGAGGTATAGCTGGATCCTCAGGCAGTTCAATGTCCAATTTTCTGAGGAACCTCCAGACTGATTTCCAGAATGGTTGTACCAGTCTGCAATCCCACCAACAATGGAGGAGTGTTCCTCTTCCTCCACATCCTGGCCAGCATCTGCTGTCACCTGAGTTTTTGATCTTAGCCATTCTCACTGGTGGGAGGTGAAATCTCAGGGTTGTTTTGATTTGCATGTCCCTGATGACTAAGGATGTTGAACATTTCTTTAGGTGCTTTTTGGCCATTCGATAATCCTCTGCTGCAAATGTTTTGTTTAGCTCTGAACCCCATTTCTTAATATGGTTATTTGGCTCTATGGAGTCAAACTTCTTGAGTTCTTTGTATATTTTGGATATGAGCCCTCTATCAGTTGTAGGATTGGTAAAGATCTTTTCCCAATCTGTTGATTGCTGTTTTGTCCTAATGGCAGTGTCTTTTGCTTTACAAAAGTTTTGAAGTTTTATGAGGTCCCATTTGTCAATTCTTGATCTTAGAGCATGAGCCATTGGTGTTTTGTTCAGGAAATTTTCCCCAGTGCCCATGTGTTCGAGACTCTTTCCCACTTTTTCTTCTATTAGTTTGAGTGTATTTGGTTTGATGTGGAGGTCCTTGATCCACTTGGACTTAAGCTTTGTACATGGTGATAAGAATGGATTGCTTTGCATTCTTCTACATGCTGACCTCCAGTTGAACCAGAACCATTTGTTGAAAATGGTATCTTTCTTTCATTGGATGGTTTCAGCTCCTTTGTCAAAGATCAAGTGACTATAGGTGTGTGGGTTCATTTCTGGGTCTTCAATTCTGTTCCATTGATCTATCTGCCTGTCTCTGTACCAATACCATACAGTTTTTATGACTATTGCTCTGTAATACTGCTTGAAGTCAGGGATGGTGATTCCCCCAGAATTTCTTTTATTGTTGAGTATAGTTTTCACGATCCTGGGTTTTTTGTTATTCCAAATGAATTTGCAAATTGCTCTTTCTATAGTAATTTTGATGGGGATTACATTGAATTTGTAGATTGGGTTTCGCAAATTGGCCATCTTTACTATATTAATCCTGCCAGTCCATGAGCATGAAAGATCTTTCTATCTTCTGAGATCTTCCTCAATTTCTTTCTTCAGAGACTTGAAGTTCTTGTCATACAGATCTTTCACTAGCTTGGTTAGAGTCACACCAAGATATTTTATATTATTTGGGACTATTGTGAAAGGTGTCATTTCCTTAATTTCTTTCTCAGCCTGTTGATCGTTTGAATAGAGGAAGGCTACTGAATTGTTTGAGTTAATTTTATACCCTGACACTTTGCTGAAGTTGTTTATCAGGTTAAGTAGTTCTCTGGTGGATCTTTTGGGGTCCCATAAGTACACTATCATATCATCTGCAAATAGTGATATTTTGTTTTTTTTTTTTATTTATTTATTTTTTTTATTAACTTGAGTATTTCTTATATACATTTCAAGTGTTATTCCCTTTCCCGGTTTCCGGGCAAAATACCCCTCCCCCCTCCCCTTCCTTATGGGTGTTCCCCTCCCAACCCTCCCCCCATTGCCGCCCTCCCCCCCATAGTCTAGTTCACTGGGGGTTCAGTCTTAGCAGGACCCAGGGCTTCCCCTTCCACTGGTGCTCTTACTAGGATATTCATTGCTACCTATGGGGTCAGAGTCCAGGGTCAGTCCATATATAGTCTTTAGGTAGTGGCTTAGTCCCTGGAAGCTCTGGTTGCTTGACATTGTTGTACTTTTGGGGTCTCGAGCCCCTTCAAGCTCTTCCAGTTCTTTCTCTGATTCCTTCAACGGGGGTCCTATTCTCAGCTCAGTGGTTTGCTGCTGGCATTCGCCTCTGTATTTGCTGTATTCTGGCTGTGTCTCTCAGGAGCGATCTACATCCAGCTCCTGTCGGTCTGCACTTCTTTGCTTCATCCATCTTGTCCAATTGGGTGGCTGTATATGTATGGGCCACCTGTGGGGCAGGCTCTGAATGGGTGTTCCTTCAGTCTCTGTTTTAATCTTTGCCTCTCCCTTCCCAGCCAAGGGTATTCTTTTTCCTCATTTAAAGAAGGAGTGAAGCATTCACATTTTGATCATCCGTCTTGAGTTTCGTTTGTTCTAGGGATCTAGGGTAATTCAAGCATTTGGGCTAATAGCCACTTATCAATGAGTGCATACCATGTATGTCTTTCTGTGATTGGGTTAGCTCACTCAGGATGATATTTTCCAGTTCCAACCATTTGCCTACGAATTTCATAGACTCGTTGTTTTTGATAGCTGAGTAATATTCCATTGTGTAGATGTACCACATTTTCTGTATCCATTCCTCTGTTGAAGGGCATCTGGGTTCTTTCCATTTTCTGGCTATTATAAATAAGGCTGCGATGAACATAGTGGAGCACGTGTCTCTTTTATATGTTGAGGCATCTTTTGGGTATATGCCCAAGAGAGGTATAGCTGGATCCTCAGGCAGTTCAATGTCCAATTTTCTGAGGAACCTCCAGACTGATTTCCAGAATGGTTTTACCAGTCTGCAATCCCACCAACAATGGAGGAGTGTTCCTCTTTCTCCACATCCTCGCCAGCATCTGCTGTCCCCTGAGTTTTTGATCTTAGCCATTCTCACTGGTGGGAGGTGAAATCTCAGGGTTGTTTTGATTTGCATTTCCCTTATGACTAAAGATGTTGAACATTTCTTTAGGTGTTTCTCAGCCATTCGGCATTCCTCAGCTGTGAATTCTTTGTTTAGCTCTGAACCCCATTTTTTAATAGGGTTATTTGTTTCCCTGCGGTCTAACTTCTTGAGTTCTTTGTATATTTTGGATATAAGGCCTCTATCAGTTGTAGGATTGGTAAAGATCTTTTCCCAATCTGTTGGTTGCCGTTTTGTCCTAACCACCGTGTCCTTTGCCTTACAGAAGCTTTGCAGTTTTATGAGATCCCATTTGTCGATTCTTGATCTTAGAGCATAAGCCATTGGTGTTTTGTTCAGGAAATTTTTTCCAGTGCCCATGTGTTCCAGATGCTTCCCTAGTTTTTCTTCTATTAGTTTGAGTGTGTCTGGTTTGATGTGGAGGTCCTTGATCCACTTGGACTTAAGCTTTGTACAGGGTGATAAGCATGGATCGATCTGCATTCTTCTACATGTTGACCTCCAGTTGAACCAGCACCATTTGCTGAAAATGCTATCTTTTTTCCATTGGATGGTTTTGGCTCCTTTGTCAAAAATCAAGTGACCATAGGTGTGTGGGTTCATTTCTGGGTCTTCAATTCTATTCCATTGGTCTATCTGTCTGTCTCTGTACCAATACCATGCAGTTTTTATCACTATTGCTCTGTAATACTGCTTGAGTTCAGGGATAGTGATTCCCCCTGAAGTCCTTTTATTGTTGAGGATAGCTTTAGCTATCCTGGGTTTTTTGTTATTCCAGATGAATTTGCAAATTGTTCTGTCTAACTCTTTGAAGAATTGGATTGGTATTTTGATGGGGATTGCATTGAATCTGTAGATTGCTTTTGGTAAAATGGCCATTTTTACTATATTAATCCTGCCAATCCATGAGCATGGGAGATCTTTCCATCTTCTGAGGTCTTCTTCAATTTCTTGAAGTGTCTTGAAGTTCTTATTGTACAGATCTTTTACTTGCTTGGTTAAAGTCACACCGAGGTACTTTATATTATTTGGGTCTATTATGAAGGGTGTCGTTTCCCTAATTTCTTTCTCGGCTTGTTTCTCTTTTGTATAGAGGAAGGCAACTGATTTATTTGAGTTAATTTTATACCCAGCCACTTTGCTGAAGTTGTTTATCAGCTTTAGTAGTTCTCTGGTGGAACTTTTGGGATCACTTAAATATACTATCATGTCATCTGCAAATAGTGATATTTTGACTTCTTCTTTTCCAATCTGTATCCCCTTGATCTCCTTTTGTTGTCTGATTGCTCTGGCTAGAACTTCAAGAACTATATTGAATAAGTAGGGAGAGAGTGGGCAGCCTTGTCTAGTCCCTGATTTTAGTGGGATTGCTTCGAGTTTCTCTCCATTTAGTTTAATGTTAGCAACTGGTTTGCTGTATATGGCTTTTACTATGTTTAGGTATGGGCCTTGAATTCCTATTCTTTCCAGGACTTTTATCATGAAGGGGTGTTGAATTTTGTCAAATGCTTTCTCAGCATCTAATGAAATGATCATGTGGTTCTGTTCTTTCAGTTTGTTTATATGATGGATCACGTTGATGGTTTTCCGTATATTAAACCATCCCTGCATGCCTGGGATGAAGCCTACTTGATCATGGTGGATGATTGTTTTGATGTGCTCTTGAATTCGGTTTGCCAGAATTTTATTGAGTATTTTTGCGTCGATATTCATAAGGGAAATTGGTCTGAAGTTCTCTTTCTTTGTTGTGTCTTTGTGTGGTTTAGGTATAAGAGTAATTGTGGCTTCGTAGAAGGAATTCGGTAGTGCTCCATCTGTTTCAATTTTGTGGAATAGTTTGGATAATATTGGTATGAGGTCTTCTATGAAGGTTTGATAGAATTCTGCACTAAACCCGTCTGGACCTGGGCTCTTTTTGGTTGGAAGACCTTTAATGACTGCTTCTATTTCCTTAGGAGTTATGGGGTTGTTTAACTGGTTTATCTGTTCCTGATTTAACTTCGATACCTGGTATCTGTCTAGGAAATTGTCCATTTCCTGAAGATTTTCAAATTTTGTTGAATATAGGTTTTTATAGTAAGATCTGATGATTTTTTGAATTTCCTCTGAATCTGTAGTTATGTCTCCCTTTTCATTTCTAATTTTGTTAATTTGGACGCACTCTCTGTGTCCTCTCGTTAGTCTGGCTAAGGGTTTATCTATCTTGTTGATTTTCTCAAAGAACCAACTTTTGGTTCTGTTGATTCTTTCTATGGTCCTTTTTGTTTCTACTTGGTTGATTTCAGCTCTGAGTTTGATTATTTTCTGCCTTCTACTCCTCCTGGGTGTATTTGCTTCTTTTTGTTCTAGAGCTTTTAGGTGTGCTGTCAAACTGCTGACATATGCTCTTTCCTGTTTCTTTCTGCAGGCACTCAGCGCTATGAGTTTTCCTCTTAGCACAGCTTTCATTGTGTCCCATAAGTTTGGGTATGTTGTATCTTCATTTTCATTAAATTCTAAAAAGTTTTTAATTTCTTTCTTTATTTCTTCCTTGACCAGGTTATCATTGAGTAGAGCATTGTTCAATTTCCACGTATATGTGGGCATTCTTCCCTTATTGTTATTGAAGACCAGTTTTAGGCCGTGGTGGTCCGATAGCATGCATGGGATTATCTCTATCTTTCTGTACCTGTTGAGGCCCGTTTTTTGACCAATTATATGGTCAATTTTGGAGAAAGTACCATGAGGAGCTGAGAAGAAGGTATATCCTTTTGCTTTAGGATAGAATGTTCTATAAATATCCGTTAAGTCCATTTGGCTCATGACTTCTCTTAGTCTGTCGACATCACTGTTTAATTTCTGTTTCCATGATCTGTCCATTGATGAGAGTGGGGTGTTGAAGTCTCCCACTATTATTGTGTGAGGTGCAATGTGTGTTTTGAGCTTTAGTAAGGTTTCTTTTACGTATGTAGGTGCCCTTGTATTTGGGGCATAGATATTTAGGATTGAGAGTTCATCTTGGTGGATTTTTCCTTTGATGAATATGAAGTGTCCTTCCTTATCTTTTTTGATGACTTTTAGTTGGAAATTGATTTTATTTGATATTAGAATGGCTACTCCAGCTTGCTTCTTCTGACCATTTGCTTGGAAAGTTGTTTTCCAGCCTTTCACTCTGAGGTAGTGTCTGTCTTTGTCTCTGAGGTGTGTTTCCTGTAGGCAGCAGAATGCAGGGTCCTCATTGCGTATCCAGTTTGTTAATCTATGTCTTTTTATTGGGGAGTTGAGGCCATTGATATTGAGAGATATTAAGGAATAGTGATTATTGCTTCCCTTTATATTCATATTTGGATGTGAGGTTATGTTTGTGTGCTTTCATTCTCTTTGTTTTGTTGCCAAGACGATTAGTTTCTTGCTTCTTCTAGGGTATAGCTTGCCTCCTTATGTTGGGCTTTACCATTTATTATCCTTTGTAGTGCTGGATTTGTAGAAAGATATTGTGTAAATTTGGTTTTGTCATGGAATATCTTGGTTTCTCCATCAATGTTAATTGAGAGTTTTCTGGATACAGTAACCTGGGCTGGCATTTGTGTTCTCTTAGGGTCTGTATGACATCAGTCCAGGATCTTCTGGCCTTCATAGTTTCTGGCGAGAAGTCTGGTGTGATTCTGATAGGTCTCCCTTTATATGTTACTTGACCTCTTTCCCTTACTGCTTTTAATATTCTTTCTTTATTTTGTGCGTTTGGTGTTTTGACAATTATGTGACGGGAGGTGTTTCTTTTCTGGTCCAATCTATTTGGAGTTCTGTAGGCTTCTTGTATGTCTATGGGTATCTCTTTTTTTAGGTTAGGGAAGTTTTCTTCTATGATTTTGTTGAAGATATTTACTGGTCCTTTGAGCTGGGAGTCTTCACTCTCTTCTATACCTATTATCCTTAGGTTTGATCTTCTCATTGAGTCCTGGATTTCCTGTATGTTTTGGACCAGTAGCTTTTTCCGCTTTACATTATCTTTGACAGTTGAGTCAATGATTTCTATGGAATCTTCTGCTCCTGAGATTCTCTCTTCCATCTCTTGAATTCTGTTGGTGAGGCTTGTATCTACAGCTCCTTGTCTCTTCTTTTGGTTTTCTATATCCAGGGTTGTTTCCATGTGTTCTTTCTTGATTGCTTCTATTTCCATTTTTAATTCCTTCAACTGTTTGATTGTGTTTTCCTGGAATTCTTTCAGGGATTTTTGCGATTCCTCTCTGTAGGCTTTTACTTGTTTATTAATGTTTTCCTGTGCTTCCCTAAGTGTGTTCATGTCTTTCTTGAAGTCCTCCAGCATCATGATCAAATATGATTTTGTAACTAGATCTTGCTTTTCTGGTGTGTTTGGATATTCCATGTTTGTTTTGGTGGGAGAATTGGGCTCCGATGATGGCATGTAGTCTTGGTTTCTGTTGCTTGGGTTCCTGCGCTTGCCTCTCGCCATCAGATTATCTCTAGTGTTACTTTGTTCTGCTATTTCTGACAGTGGCTAGACTGTCCTATAAGCCTGTGTGACAGGAGTGCTGTAGACCTGTTTTCCTCTCTTTCAGTCAGTTATGGGGACAGAGTGTTCTGCTTTCTGGCGTGTAGTTTTTCCTCTCTACAGGTCTTCAGCTGTTCCTGTGGGCCTGTGTCTTGAGTTCACCAGGCAGCTTTCTTGCAGCAGAAAATTTGGTCTTACCTGTGGTCCCGAGGCTCAGGTTCGCTCGTGGGGTGCTGCCCACGGGCTCTCTGCAGCGGCAGCAACCAGGAAGACCTGTGCCGCCCCTTCCGGGAACTTCAGTGCACCAGGGTTCCAGATGGTCTTTGGCTTTTTCCTCTGGCGTCCGAGATGTGTGTGCAGGGAGCAGTCACTTCTGGTTTCCCAGGCTTGTCTGCCTCTCTGAAGGTTTAGCTCTCCCTCCCACGGGATTTGGGTGCAGAGAACTGTTTATCTGGTCTGTTTCTTTCAGGTTCCGGCGGTGTCTCAGGCACAGGGGTCCTGCCGCTCCTGGGCCCTTCCCCACGGGAGCCCAGAGGCCTTATACAGTTTCCTCTTGGGCCAGGGATGTGGGCAGGGGTGAGCAGAGTTGGTGGTCTCTTCCGCTCTGCAGCCTCAGGAGTGCCCACCTGACCAGGCGGTTTGGTCTCTCTCTTACCGGGTCTGGGAGCAGAGAGCTGCTGCGGGCCGGGATCCGCGGGTGTGGGACTTCCGGTAAACACAGAACGTGCCCGGTCCTAGAGAAATTCTGCTTTCCTTTGTCCCAAGCTCACCAGGCAGCTTTCTTGCAGCAGAAAATTTGGTCTTACCTGTGGTCCCGAGGCTCAGGTTCGCTCGTGGGGTGCTCCCCACGGGCTCTCTGCAGCGGCAGCAACCGTGATATTTTGACTTCTTCTTTTCCAAACTATATCCCTTTGATCTCCTTTTGTTGTCTGATTGCTCTGGCTAGAACTTCAAGAGCTATATTGCATAAGTAGGGAGAGAGTGGGCAACCTTGTCTAGTCCCTGATTTTAGTGGGATTGCTTCAAGTTTCTCTCCATTTAGTTTGATGTTAGCTACTGGTTTGCTGTATATGGCTTTTACTATGTTTCGATATGGGCCTTGTATTCCTAATTTTTCCAGGACGTTTATCATGAAGGGGTGTTGAATTTTGTCAAATGCTTTCTCAGCATCTAATGAAATGACCATGTGGTTCTGTTCTTTCAGTTTGTTTATATAGTAGATTACATTGATGGTTTTCCGTATATTAAACCATCCCTGCATACCTGGCATAAAGCCTACTTGATCATGATGAATGATTCTTTTGATTTGCTCTTGGATTCGGTTTGCAAGAATTTTATTGAGTATTTTTATGTCGATATTCATAAGGGAAATTGGTCTGAAGTTCTCTTTCTTTGTTGGGTCTTTGTGTGGTTTATGTATAAGAGTAATTGTGGCTTCATAGAAGGAATTCGGTAGTGATCCATCTGTTTCAATTTTGTGGAATAGTTTGGATAATATTGGTATGAGGTCTTCTATGAAGGTCTGATAGAATTCTGCACTAAACCCATCTGGTCCTGGGCTCTTTTTGGTTGGGAGACTTTTAACAACTACTTCTATTGCTTTAGGAGTTATGGGGTTGTTTAGATGGTTTATTTGTTCCTGATTTGACTTTGGTGCCTGGTATTTGTCTAGAATATTGTCCACTTCCTCCAGATTTTCCAGTTTTGTTGAATATAGGCTTTGTGGTAATATCTGATGATATTTTTGAATTTCCTCAGATTCTGTTGTTATGTCTCCCTTTTCATTTCTGATTTTCTTAATTTGGACACACTCTCTGGGTCCTCTGGTTATTCTGGCTAAGGGTTTATCTATCTTGCTGATTTTCTCAAAGAACCAACTCCTTGTTTCGTTGATTCTTTGTATAGTCCTTTTTTGTTTCTACTTGGTTGATTTCAGCTCTGAATTTGATTATATCCTGCCCTCTACTCCTCTTGGGTTTATTTATTTATTTTTGTTCTAGAGCTTTTAGGTGTGCTGTCAAGCTGCTGACATATGCTCTCTCCTGTTTCTTTCTGCAGGCACTCAGCGCTATGAGTTTTCCTCTTAGTACCACTTTCATTGTGTCCCATAAGTTTGAGAATGTTGTATCTTCATTTTCATTAAATTCTAAGAAGTCTTTAATTTCTTACTTTATTTCTTCCTTGATCAAGTTGTCATTGAGTAGAGCATTGTTCAACTTCCATGTTTATGTGGGCTTTCTGTCATTATTGTTGTTATTGAAGACCAGTCTTAGTACATGGTAATCTAATCGGATACATGGGATTGTGTCTATCTTCTTGTATCTGTTGAGGCCTGTTTTGTGACTGATTATATGGTCAATTTTGGAGAAAGTACCATGAAGAGCTGAGAAGAAGGTATATCCTTTTGCTTTAGGGTGGAATATTCTATAAATATCCGTTAAGTCCATTTGGTTCATAACTTCTGTTAGTTTTTCTACGTCTCTGTTTAATTTCTTTTTCCATGATCTGTTCAGTGATGACAGTGGGGTGTTGAAATCTCCTAATATACACTGTGGTTAGGACAAAACGGCAACCAACAGATTGGGAAAAGATCTTTACCAATCCTACAACAGATAAAGGCCTTATATCCAAAATATACAAAGAACTCAAGAAGTTAGACCACAGGGAAACAAATAACCCTATTAAAAAATGGGGCTCAGAGCTAAACAAAGAATTCACAGCTGAGGAATGCCGAATGGCGGAGAAACACCTAAAGAAATGTTCAACATCTTTAGTCATAAGGGAAATGCAAATCAAAACAACCCTGAGATTTCACCTCACACCAGTGAGAATGGCTAAGATCAAAAACTCAGGGGACAACAGATGCTGGCGAGGATGTGGAGAAAGAGGAACACTCCTCCATTGTTGGTGGGATTGCAAACTGGTACAACCATTCTGGAAATCAGTCTGGAGGATCCTCAGAAAATTGGACATTGAACTGCCTGAGGATCCAGCTATACCTCTCTTGGGCATATACCCAAAAGATGCCCCAACATATAAAAAAGACACGTGCTCCACTATGTTCATTGCAGCCTTATTTATAATAGCCAGAAGCTGGAAAGAACCCAGATGCCCTTCAACAGAGGAATGGATACAGAAAATGTGGTACATCTACACAATGGAATATTACTCAGCTATCAAAAACAATGACTTTATGAAATTCGTAGGCAAATGGCTGGAACTGGAAAATATCATCCTGAGTGAGCTAACCCAAACACAGAAAGACATACATGGTATGCACTCACTGATAAGTGGCTATTAGCCCAAATGCTTGAATTACCCTAAATGCCTAGAACAAATGAAACTCAAGACAGATGATCAAAATGTGAATGATTCACTCCTTCTTTAAAAGGGGAACAAGAATACCCTTGGCAGGGAAGAGAGAGGCAAAGATTAAAACAGAGACTGAAGGAACACCCATTCAGAGTCTGCCCCACATGTGGCCCATGCATATACAGCCATCCAATTAGACAAGATGGATGAAGCAAAGAAGTGCAGACCGACAGGAGCCGGATGTAGATCGCTCCTGAGAGACACAGCCAGAATACAGCAAATACAGAGGCGAATACCAGCAGCAAACCACTGAACTGAGAATAGGACCCCCGTTGAAGGAATCAGGGAAAGAACTGGAAGAGCTTGAAGGGTCTCGAGACCCCATATGTACAACAATGCTAAGCAACCAGAGCTTCCAGGGACTAAGCCACTACCTAAAGACTATACATGGACTGACCCTGGACTCTGACCTCATAGGTAGCAATGAATATCCTAATAAGAGCACCAGTGGAAGGGGAAGCCCTGGGTCATGCTAAGACTGAACCCCCAGTGAACTAGACTGTTGGGGGGAGGGGGACAATGGGGGGAGGGTGGGGAGGGGAACACCGATAAGAAAGGGGGGGGGAGGGGGATGTTTGCCCGGAAACTGGGAAAGGGAATAACACTCGAAATGTATATAAGAAATACTCAAGTTAATAATAAAAAAAAAAATATAGAAGACCATAAAAAAAAAAGAAATCTCCTAATATTATCGTGGGAGATACAATGTGTACTTTGAGCTTTAGTAAGGTTTCTTTTTTTTTCTTTTATTTTTTATTAACTTGAGTATTTCTTATTTACATTTCGAGTGTTATTCCCTTTCCCGGTTTCCGGGCAAACATCCCCCTAATCCCTCCCCCTCCCCTTCTTTATGGGTGTTCCCCTCCCCATCCTCCCCCCCATTACCGCCGTCCCCCCAACAATCTAGTTCACTGGGGGTTCAGTCTTAGCAGGACCCAGGGCTTCCCCTTCCACTGGTGCTCTTACTAGGATTCAACTGGAGGTCAACATGTAGAAGAATGCAGATCGATCCATGCTTATCACCCTGTACAAAGCTTAAGTCCAAGTGGATCAAGGACCTCCACATCAAACCAGATACACTCAAACTAATAGAAGAAAAATTAGGGCAGCATCTGGAACACATGGGCACTGGAGAAAATTTCCTGAACAGAACACCAATGGCTTATGCTCTAAGATCAAAAATCGACAAATGGGATCTCATAAAACTGCAAAGCTTCTGTAAGGCAAAGGACACTGTGGTTAGGACAAAACGGCAACCAACAGATTGGGAAAAGATCTTTACCAATCCTACAACTGATAGAGGCCTTATATCCAAAATATACAAAGAACTCAAGAAGTTAGACCGCAGGGAAACAAATAACCCTATTAAAAAATGGGGTTCAGAGCTAAACAAAGAATTCACAGCTGAGGAATGCCGAATGGCTGAGAAACACCTAAAGAAATGTTCAACATCTTTAGTCATAAGGGAAATGCAAATCAAAACAACCCTGAGATTTCACCTCCCACCAGTGAGAATGGCTAAGATCAAAAACTCAGGTGACAGCAGATGCTGGTGAGGATGTGGAGAAAGAGGAACACTCCTCCATTGTTGGTGGGATTGCAGACTGGTACAACCATTCTGGAAATCAGTCTGGAGGTTCCTCAGAAAGTTGGACATTGAACTGCCTGAGGATCCAGCTATACCTCTCTTGGGCATATACCCAAAAGATGCCCCAACATATAACAAAGACACGTGCTCCACTATGTTCATCGCAGCCTTATTTATAGTAGCCAGAAGCTGGAAAGAACCCAGATGCCCTTCAACAGAGGAATGGATACAGAAAATGTGGTACATCTACACAATGGAATATTACTCAGCTATCAAAAACAATGACTTTATGAAATTCGTAGGCAAATCCTGAGTGAGGTAACCCAATCACAGAAAAACACACGTGGTATGCACTCATTGATAAGTGGCTATTAACCCAAATTCTTGAATTACCCTAGATGCCTAGAACAAATGAAGCTCAAGACGGATGATCAAAATGTGAATGCTTCACTCCTTCTTTAAAAGGGGAACAAGAATGCCCTTGGCAGGGAATAGAGAGGCAAAGATTAAAATAGACACAGAAGGAACACCCATTCAGAGCCTGCCCCACATGTGGCCCATACATATACAGCCACCCAATTAGACAAGATTGATGAAGCAAAGAAGTGCAAGCCGACAGGAGCCGGATGTAGATCTCTCCTGAGAGACACAGCCAGAATACAGCAAATACAGAGGCTAATGCCAGCAGTAAACCACTGAACTGAGAATAGGACCCCCGTTGAAGGAATCAGAGAAAGAACTGGAAGAGCTCGAAGGGGCTCGAGACCCCCTATGAACAACAATGCCAAGCAACCAGAGCTTCCAGGGACTAAGCCACTACCTAAAGAGTATACATGAACTGACCCTGGACTCTGACCTCATAGGTAGTAATGAATATCCTAGTAAGGTTTCTTTTATGAATGTAGGTGCCCTTGCTTTTGGATCATAGCTATTTAGGATTGAGAATTCATCTTGGTGGATTTTTCCTTTGATGAATATCAGTTGTCCTTCCTTATCTTTTTTAATGACTTTTGGTTGAAAGTCAATTTTATTTGATATTAGAACGGCAACTCCAGCTTGTTTCTTCAGGCCATTTGCTTGGAAAGTTGTTTTCCAGACATTTACTCTGAGGTAGTGTCATTCTTTGTCTCTGAGGTGTGTTTCCTGCATGCAGCAAAATGCTGGGTTCTCTTTACGTATCCAGTCTGTTAGCCTTTGTCTTTTTATTGGGGAATTGAGTCCGTTGATGTTGAGAGATATTAAGGAATAGTGATTGTCACTTCCTGTTATTTTCTTTGTTAGAGGTGAAATTATGTTTGTTGTCTCTCTTTTGGTTTCGTTGCAAGGAAATTATATTCTTGCTTTCTGTATGGTGTAGTTGAGCACTTGGTCTTTAGGTCCTCTGCTACACGGAATCAGATACCCTTTTCTAGCAGACCCCCCCTACCCCATGTGTCTCTGTCTCTGTGTGTGTCTCTGTGTGTCTGTCTCTCTCTCACTCACACACACACAGTAAGAGTAATAAAATCTTTTTGAAAGTTTCAGATATTAAGGGCAGCCATGTAGACCTTATCCTTAATAAACATAAGAAACTTAAAAAAAAATCCTCAAGATGTTAACTTTATCACCTTATTGCCTTGGTATTAATCAAAGTGAGTGATTCAGTTTGACTTAATGAAAAGTGCAGATGGGGCCAGATGGAATTGAGATGGGAACTAGACACCAAAGGAGTTAATGAAGCTTTCTTCCTTCTCATTGTCATAGGGTGTATTAGTTAGGGTTTTTCTGCTGTGAACAGACAGCATGACCAAGGCAAGTCTTATAGAGGACAAAATATATTTGGGGCTGGCTTCTAGGTTCAGTCCCTTATCATCAAGGTGGGAGCCTGGCATCTTCTAGGCAGGCATGGTGCAGTCAAAACTGAGAATTATACACTTTCATCTGAAGGCAACTAGTGGAAGACTGGCTACCAGGCAGGTAGGACTAGGGTCTTAAAGCTGATGCTCACAGTGACATACCTACTGCAACAAGGACACACTTCCAACTAGTGCCACTCCCTGGGCCAGGGCCAAGAATATACAAACCATCACATTCCATTCCCTGGCCCCCAGAGGCTTGTTCAAACATGATTCTATGGGGGCCATACCCAAACATAGCATAATGCAAAATACATGTACTCCAACTTCAAAAGTCCCCAGTCTATAGCAATCTCAACAATGTTAAAAGTCCAAAGTGTAGTCTCTTCTGAGATTCATCCAATCACTTAACTGTAATCCTCAAAGCAAGACAGGAAAGCAGCTGGGCAAACTCCAAACTCTGCATCTCCATGGCTGATGTCAAACGGTCTTCAGATCTCCAACTCCTCTTCCATCATTGACTACAACAAGCTTCTTTCTCCTGGGCTGTTTCCACTTCCTATTAGCAGCTATCCTTAGCAGATAGCTCATGGCTCTGGCATCTTGAACATCTCCAAGGCAACTTCAATGTTAAAATCCACACATGATCTTCTAGGCTCCTCTGAAGGGCTGGCATCACTTCTTTATCTCTGCCCTCTGTAGCACTCTAAGCTCAGGTTGATCCACTCCACTACTGCTGCTGTTCTTGGTCATCATCACAAAATACTGGCATCCCCAATAATTTGGGGTCTTCCACTACAACTAGGCTTCACCAGTAGCTTCTTATAGGCTCTCTTCATGGTGCCAAGTCTCAACTCCTTTGCATGACTCATTCAGTCCTGGGCCATCAATTGCAACTGAGGCCTTCCATGGCCTCTCACAGTGCTGACCCTGAGCTTCTCTTCATGAGCCCTTCACGTCTTTAAATCCAGGATCACCAGTGACTCTTACACATTACCAAGTACAGCTGCAGTATAGGTACAACCTTGGCTTTCTCTGGAACAGCTTCTCTGTGCTTTCAGAAAACACTTCCCAGAAGATTTCACCTCAGAGATGCTGGATTCTTCTTACTCACCACTAATTTCTTAGCACCAGCTGACCAGCCTCAATTGTCCCAGGAGTCCTTCCTATTTTTTCACTCTAAAGCCAGAGCCACATGGCTGAAGCTGAAGCTGCCTCGTTCTGCTGCTTGAAGGAGCTAGGACACGGCCCCTTCTTTCTATTACATTGTTGCTGGCTTCCTCTATTCTGACTCCACTGCCTAAGTTTGGGCATCATGGAAGTTGCCCTGTACATTGACCTTGAACTCAGAGATGTGCATGCCTGGCTCCTGATATTAAAGGTGTGGAACGCTATGCCAGGATCTAAACTTAGATGGTTAGGATCTTGCCCCAAAGTCCCAATCCCTTAATTTGCTATATCCTTGAACACAGGATTCAGTTCCACTTTACTTCCTGGTACCCCTTCAATACTCAAAGCATATATTGTATATTTTTTCCTTTCTCAGCTTGCTATACTTGTTTAATGGTACTTAACCAGACAACAGTCTCTGCTGGACTTTTTGAGACTTCTTTGTCAATGCAATTAATATAAATCTCTTTACCTTAGCTTCAGGTAGACTCTTCAGACAAGGGCATAAAGTAGCCACATTCATCAGCAAAATACCACAAAAACAGTCACTAGGCCACATAGTGAAGTTCTCCACTGAAATCTCTTGGGCCAGGTCTCCACAGTTGAAATCACTCACAGCAACACAGTCTTCCATATTCATAGTAGGTTAGCTCATTAAGCCCAACTTAAAACATTCCATGGCTTTTCAAATCCTAATTAACCAAATCCACATTCTTCTAATCAAAAACATGGTCAGGCCTATCACATCAATACCCTACTCCTCATAGCACCTTCTATATTAGTCAGGGTCTTACTGCAGTGAACAGACACCATGACCAAGGCCAGACTTGTAATGGACAACATATATTTGGGGCTGGCTTACAGTTTCAGAGGTTCAGTCTATAATCATCAAAATGGGAGCATGGCAGCATCTAGGCAGGCATGGTGCAGGCAGAGCCGAGAGTTCTACATCTTGTTCTGAAGGCTGCTAGCAGAATACTGACTTCCAGACAGCTAGGATGAAGGTGTCAAAGCCCACACCCACAGTGATACACCTACTCCAGCAAGGCCACACCTTCTAATAGTACCACTTCCTGGGCTGAGCATATACAAACCATAACATGAGTTAGCCCAGCATGGGCTAAAATATATGCTTCTGATACATGGGAAATCTTCAACATAAGCTACTTTCTTGTAGGTCTCTCTCTGCAGCTTTGCTTTATTAGTTTTTTGTTCTCTTCCCTTTTGCCCTATATCTCCACCTCCCTCATGCAAGTGAAATCTTTGCTTATTCCCAATATCTATACGTGATTTCTTTCTTCACCCACTATCCTATGTTCTACATCCCTCATAGAATATGAGTTCATTAAGTATTAACAGTTACATTACTACTTCATGAACACACACACACACACACACACACACACACACACACACACCACTCCATCTCTTTTATACCTTAAATATCTTATTCAATTGAAAGGATTTAAAAGGGAGCAATGCGTGTGTACTGACATTTTTATTGGAAATTTCATCAGGAAGCACTCCATAGATGGTCAGGTGATCAGAAAGGGCATAGCGGCAAATGGACAAAGGTGTAAATTTCAAAAAGAGCTAATTGTTTTCAAAGTAACTTATTATTTGACACAACTTCTGAGAGTCAGGAATTCAGGAGGAGCTTGGCTGAATGCTTCATACTCAGGCTTTTTCTGGACTTGTGCTGTTAGATGATGGGAGTATCTGGAAGCTTGACTGGACTTCTGACTCACTCATGTGGCCATTTAGCAAGGCATTTCACAAACTTACTATATAGACTTCTTTTTAGAAATGCCCACAATATGGCTTCTTCCAGAGCAAGGATTCACTAAGAGAAAAATAAGCACACATATGTGACCAAGAAATTATACTGATGTCACGGTTAGTGTCCACTTTACTTGATTGATCATATATATGGAACTCAACCCTATATCTTATGCATGGAAAACTATACTGAGGAAAGAATACCATGGACATGTGGGTCACTGGGACTCTCTTAAGGCTAGCTGGCAGGACTTGATATAGCTAAACTGAGAAGTCTTTATTCCGAAGGAATAGTGTTTGTCCTTATAAATGAAATTGTTGCTACATAGTTGACAACAAAGTAATTAAACTTTAAATATGAGATTTGAGAATGCGCTACTACTATGAATGTTCTGTTCATCTCCAACCACAAAACTAAAGGGCCTTGCCTACAGTTACACCCCATGATATATAGAGAACGAAGTTTTGTTCATTTGCTTTTCTCATTTCTGTTAAGATCTGAGTTTGATCTTTCCTTTTACTCATTCAGATTATTTTGAAGATAAAATGAACAAAGAGACAGAGACAGAAAATTCTTCAGCAGTGGATTTAGAAAACTTTGGTGAAACCATTGATATCTTAAATATGGTAATTATTTCGTGGCTATTAAGATATGAGTTATGTGAATTTTAATTCCTTGTGTGAACTGGTATATATATACTTTTTATATTCCTTTATATGTAAAAAGCTGATAGTTACTATTTAATATAGTACATATTAATATTAGTGAGGTTCACTGTGACCTTTGATCATGTGTACCCTCCCTTTCACCCTCTCTCCCTACCTACTCTAATTCCTTTCTGCTAGCCTCCATTTCCTTCATTTAACAGTCTCTGAATGGACTCTAGCCAGTCTGAGCATGGCAAACATGGCCTTGCCCTTCTCCCCCATTCCCTCTGCCTTGCTAAAAACAGTTGGATTAAATTCCTAAAGCCAAGGTCTATTCTCTTATTTAGCTACTTCTTCCTAAGCAATGAAAAGCCCCTCTGGTGGCTACCTTAATTAACCTGCCCAATTCATCATCCTAACACAGCTTTCTCCTTGTACCTTTAAAGCCTGCCCTTTTCTTGTGTGCCACATGTGTCTCCTCTATTCAGAGTCAGTCCTTTGTCTCCCAGGACAAATACCCTTCCTCCCTCTCCCTTGTTCCCTTCCCCTTCTCCCTCATCCTCTACCTCCTGTCTTTGACTCTTATTCCTTGTCCTTTGTCTCTCTGCAGCAAATAAATCTCCTTTGTGCTGAGAACGTGGTCTTGGGGTCCTGAGACAATACTGATCCCTTTACCCTCCCTTGAATTTAGTGATTTGATGGTCACTGAAAACTATAATTTAGCCTCCATGTTTTTATGTAATGGATATAGTTTTCCCTGCTATTGATTTTTATTTTTTTCTCTTTTATTCCATATGGTCTGATAAGATGTCAGACATTAAAATGTTTTTGAATTTTATACAGGTCTATTTTAGAATAAGTACTGTAAATGGATGTCAAGAAATGTGCATTCTATGTCTTTTAAAGTATGTTAAATCTACTTGATCTAGAATGTAATTTTTCAGTAACAATACTCTTTTGACTGTTTCCTTGGATAAGAATGCACTATTGAACTCACCATGATTATTGTAGTGGAGCCAATTTTATTAAAAAAATTGATTGCTTCAGTATTTGATGTGTGTGTGTGTGTGTGTGTGTGTGTGTGTGTGTGTGTGTGTGTGTGTAAAATGTCTTTTTGATGAATTTTTCCATTGATCAATATGTGGTGACAGTCTCAGTTTCTAATGTTGGGTTTCGGTATTTTTCATTAGCTATTATTATTATGTGCAGATTCACTTTGAAATAAATTTCCATTCCTTTCAGTTCTCTCTATGTTTTGTTGATGCAAGGTTTGTTGTTTGCATAAAGCATGTTGCTCATTATTTTGTTAAATCAAGTCACACAATTGGTGTCTGTTAATTGGTAAACTGACACTACTTACATTTGGGTTACTATTGAAAAGTGTGTATATGTTGCTGATTTATTTCCAAAAAAGAAAGAAGTCAGTTAATTTCTTCCTGTTGTAGACTGTCTTTCTCTCATCCTAGAAGTGGTGGTTAACTATACTGATAATATTTCTCATATGTATGCCTAGTCCTATAGCAAGACAAATGTATTATTTTTCATGCTTTCATGGTTGTGTTCGCCAATTTTAGTCTTCTAGGTAAAACATTACCTTGTTTTCTGAAATGCTTACATGGCTTACATTAGTACATACTTATGATTTTGAAGGACAACCCTGCTAGGAGTCTTAGGGTTACTACTGCTGTGATGAAACACCATGACAAAAGTAACTTGGGAAGGAAAGGGTTTTTATTTCACATTTCACTTACAGTTCTGTATATCAGTTCATCATCAAAAGCAGTAAGGGCAGGGCACTGGAGGCAGGAGCTGATGCAGAGGCCATGGAGAAGTGCAGCTGCTTACTGGCTTCCTCCCCTGGCCTGCTCAGCCTGCTTTTTTTGTAGAACCAAGGATCATTAGCCACACTGGACTAGGCCCTCCCACATCAATTACTAATTGAGAAAATGTCCTACAGGCTTGATTATAGTCTGATCTTATGGGGACATTTTCTTAATGGGGGTTCCCTTTTCTCAGATGACTTTAGCTTATGTCAAGTTGACATGAAACTAGCCAACACACAAGCTGTTGCAATTTCGATTGGCAATTATTTTTCTATTAATTAAATGAATTATCATTCCATTCTCCTTAGTCTTTAGATCCTGCTGATAAATCTTATCTTATTCTAATTGATTTGCCTTTAACTGTAACCGAGTGCCTTTCTCATAGCTTGTTTGCTGTTGGTTGATTTTGAGGTGAGGGTCTCATTCTGTAGCCATTTTGTCTGAGAATTCACTCTAGTCAAGTTTGCCCTTTAACTTATGATGGCTTAAAGGCCACAGCCTTTATGTTTTTATATTGAGGTCCCCACATTTGTTGGAGTGGATGTGTCTTACACTACTATATGAGATCTTCCTTAGTAAGCACCCTTTCCTTATGGTATAACCTAAGGTCTCAGTTTATTGTTAGTGCTGATTTCAATTGCAATTGAGCTTCCTAGGATAAAGTGCTTATAGGATATTTAGCAGTGATCAGTTTTTGACCTGATGTGTGTACAATGTCAGTCTGGTAAACCTACTTCTCTCTGTATATTCACATGAGGCTATCATACAGAATCTTACACAACTCTGCTTCTCTAGCTTCTGACAGTTGGGTTCTAAAGATTCCTGTTTTCAAGGAAAGCTCTTTCCTTCCCACCCAACATTGTATTCTAGTTCCCTACTGCACAGAATTCTCAGGGGACATTGTGTCAGCATGTCTTCTTCCTGGCCAACTAATACTTACTGAGCTAATGCAGTATTGCTTACTAACTGTTGGGGAGGCCTGAGCAAACATGTATTCATTACATGTAGAGAACTAACAGAAGAAAGGAACAGTACTACGAGAGTGCAACTTGGTGGCCCAATGAATTTATTATGGGTTACTTACAGGAATCTGGATGAGGAGTTAAGTACAAATGTATAGATGATTTTAAGGTCCTCTATGAAAATGCTATTACTGAAAAATCCCATCCGTGTGTGTGTGTGTGTGTGATGCTGCCCAACAATTGCGTCTCTGGAACTCCCTTGCTAACGTGAAGGTGACTCAGCAGGCCAGAGAGCCTCCTCTAACCAGTAGTCCTTACTGTTTATGTAACCTGGAAGGAGGGACTGGGGGAATCTCATAAGTTTCACTGACTACTTGAGAGTTGTGATTTCTTTCCTTTCTAAGTCTTAATGAGCTTCTCTTCAAGGTGGAATGCTTTGATTAGAAGGAAATGGCTACACAACATGACTGCAAAGATAGGAAAATATAGGAGGCTTTTATTGCCAGAGCCATTGATCTTAGTAAACCACCACACGATAGCTCTCCAGTTGCAGCACCTAAGAATAATCTTGGACATATGGAGAAGTTCTCCAGAGAGAGCTTTCTGTGCTGATTTTAAGTCTCCTGTCTGTCTAGACTGTGTCTTCCCCAGCCCACGAGAGTAATTTCTTATAGTTCTGAAGGTGAGTGATGAATGGTAATTAGTGCCAGAGCTGAAAGGAAGCCAAATGTAAGCTCACAGACTCAGAAAGACACAGAGCACATTGCTTCCTCTCATGCATGGACTCCTGACTGCAAAGAAAAAGATGACATGAAAATAGCATAGGACCCTTTAGGGGCAATGGCATGAGAACGTGGTAGAAGGATGTGTGTGGCTGAAGCACACACTATGCATGCATGAGAATGCCATGATGAGACAGTTCTTGTTGAATCAGGAATAGTTGTATCTTTTTACATCTAGGCCTATAAAGAGTGAAACCAGAAATCTGTTAGCATATGCCAGGCATTTCCATGTCCCTGAGTTCCAAAGTTGGCCCCAGTGGAGTTCACCAGGGCATTTTATCTTTCCCTGTTACCCTCCCAGGGTGCCCCCTCCCAGCCAACTGCCATGTGAGTATTCTTTGAGACACCTCTTTGCTCACACTTCTATTCCTGGACTCCATCTCTAAGAATCTGTCACTACAGTATTACATTCTGCCACCCACCTTTCTTCAGTTCATCCACCTAATGAACTAGGAAAGGCTCCTCTTTTGCTTCTAATATTGAAAAGTTGGAAGGCACCAGCTTGCTTTAGTCTCTATCTTGCATATTAAGTCTATTTGTGATGTTCTAAGTAGCGTTTCTCTCCTCATATCATAAGTATGGCAGTGTGGATAGATTATATTAATGCCTGAGTTTCATTACATTCATTATTCATTTGTAGTTTTCCATTTATCTAGAAGATATATTTTTATTTATTTCAGACACATATGATGACCACGAGTTCCAATGAGAAGTCATTAGATTTTTCACCAATTCAAAAACAGCAGGTATAACACACATAGCTGTTATTGTTGTTATATTACTATTATTATTGTGGGTAAGATTGGTTTTAATTATTTCTTTGAAAACTTTTTGGAAAGAAGACAAAAAGGTAAACATTCACTTACATTGAAATTTAAGAGACAAGATTGCACTGTAGATGACTCCTATTTGGTTTCTTTTATTGGTGGCTATTTCCTCAAAGAATTTCACTGCTGGAATTGGCTCTTCCAGTTCTTTACCTACCCTATGATGATGATCTTTTTCAACTAGGCAATAGATAGTCATCTTAACTCTTACTTTGGGGAAGAGGCTAATATTTATCAGAATGGATCTCTGAATTTGGTTGTGAGTGACTTTGCATGAGTCGCTATGCCGACTTATCTGGATACTATACACATGTTGCTAGCTCTAAAACTTTATGTTTTTTGTTTTTTGTTTTTGTTTTTTAGTGTTAACTAGTTGACGATCATTTTGTAGTAATTGAATTTGATGTTATTTATCAAGGAAGGTTTAGCAAATAAACAGGATTAAAATGAAAGTTGCAAGTTAGTAAGAGGCTGTAAATGGGTAAGAAGAGATTTTAGTTAGTAACAATGTTAGTAGCAGAAAAGAAAATCCAAAGAACAAAAACCAGTCTGTGGTTGCCACAACCTTAGAGAAAGGAGATCTGCTCTGCAGGCAGCATTTTTGCTTTTAATAACTTTAGGGGCCAAAGAACTAAAGCTATGAGGTGTTTGGTAGTTACTAAGGTAAAGCAGTTGACTGTGATATTTGACCTTGGAGATTATATAATTTCTATTTGCTACTGCCTTTGCTACCTCCGTAGTCTAAACATTCTTAAAGAGAATGGAATGTAGAAATGGAAATCCCCTTTCTAAAAACTGATGTATCGTCCATATTTCACAGACCACTTTTTTTTCCTTTTTCTTTTTTTTTTTTCTTTTTTTTTTTTTTTTCGGAGCTGGGGACCGAACCCAGGGCCTTGCGTTTGCTAGGCAAGCGCTCTACCACTGAGCTAAATCCCCAACCCCCACAGACCACTTTTATATTAGATTCTGTCAGGCCTACTTTAGTGAGTAAAAAAGATTGTATTTGTTATACTACTTCTGAATATTAGCTTGTTAATTCATAACTCCTATTTTTAAGAATTTATTTGGTGAATACTAATGAAGCAGTAGATGCAGCATGTTTCCCAGTTTGTAAAGTTTGACTTAATGAGCCTTAAGTACATGTGAGCTTGTAGATGCCAATGTAAAATATCTGTGATGCCTTTGTCAACTAATAATAGTATGATGGTTACTTCAAAAACTTTACAGAATCAAGACACGGTTGAGAAAGTGGTGGAAAGTACACCGTACACTGAAAATGAGGATAGTTATGAATATGAAGAGATGTCAAAAATAAAAGAAGGGACAGTGTACAAACAATATTTAGCAAAAGGGATCTTCATGATACGAGCACCTGAGATTCTGGGAACATTTTCAGATGAGGAAGGGGGTAATAGCCTAGACCAGGAGGAGCTGCAGGCCTTCACCGGTGTAAAAAGTGAGCAAGTGGGAAAGGAACGTGATGAAGAAATAGACTCTGAGAAGAAAACTCAGGCGATGGAAATGGCAGATTTGAAAAAGGTTAGAGAAAGTCAAGAGAACTCAAAATCAGATACGTTTTTTGATGACTTACCAGATAAAGACATGAATTCTGAGAGTGAAGACAATAAAGATATTGCTGAGGAAAGGAAAAGCAGTGAACAGAATATGGTCTTTGACAGTGAAACAGAGTTGGTGGAAGAGCCAGACAGTTACATGGAGTGCAAAAAGCACAGCGAGCAGGACAGTGCTGAGGAGTCGGAGCAGCACAAGCTGGTAGAATCTAGTATCGAAGAGAAAGATGACGACGAAGTGGAGACTGAGCACTACTTATGGTACAGCAGGAAATGTGCTGAGCAGGCAACCGAGAATGAACTCAGAGCAAACAGATTTCTCCCAAAGTACGATCTTAAGCATGACCACTTGTCAGGGATACCCGAGGAGCAGGAGGGAGCAGAGGATGCGGAAGGAAGCGTAGTAGTGGAGCAAGAGGTACAGGCACAAGAGGAAAATATGGAACTGGAAGGAGACAGAGAGGAAGCAAAGGCAGAAGCCCTGTCAGATGTCATTACAGAAAAAGAGGTGAGTGAAAGTGAGGGAGAGTCAGTGGGCGACAGTGGGTCTGAGGGTGAAAGGGGTCAAATCCGTGAGAAGGGTAGTTTAGGAGTACAGCAGTGGCAAAGGGTACAGGAAAAGCAAGAAAGGAGGAAAGGTAAGGGTAAACAAAGTCACATCCTGGATATGGAAGGGAAGGGAGAGGATGAAGGATGGGAGAAAGGGGGTGAGGGAGGAGAGAAAATGGAGAGGAATGAAGGAAACCGAGAGGAAAGAAACCAAGAGATGGAAGAAAGAGAAGCAGGGGATGAAGGAAGTGAAAAAGAAGATGAAGAGAAGGAGGAGGAGGAGGAGGAGGAGGAAGAGGAGGAGGAGGAGGAGGAAGAAAATCCAGAAGAGAAGGGAGAAGAAGGACAGGAAGAGGGAGAAGGCACATCAGAGGAGCAAAGTAGGGAGGAGGAAGGAGATAGGCAAGAGAAAGAAGGGGGAAGGGAGGAGAAGGAAGGGCAAGAAGATGAGAAAGAAAGAGAGGAGCTAGAACGGGAGGAGGAAATAGAGGAAGGGGAGGAAGAGGGGGAAGGGGAGGAAGAAGGGGGAGAAGAGGAAGAGGGGGAGGAAGAGGAAGAGGGGGGAGGAGAGGAAGCAGGAGGAGAGGAAGAGGGGGGAGGAGAGGAAGAGGAGGAAGGAGAGGAAGAAGGGGGAGAAGAGGAAGAGGGGGAGGGAGAGGAAGAGGGGGGAGGAGAGGAAGAGGAGGAAGGAGAGGAAGAAGGGGGAGAAGAGGAAGAGGGGGAGGGAGAGGAAGAGGGGGATAGAGAGGAAGAGGGGGGAGGAGAGGGAGAGGGGGGAGGAGAGGGAGAGGGGGGAGGAGAGGAAGAAGGGGGAGGAGAAGAAGAGTGGGAGGGAGAGGAAGAGGGGCAAGGAGAGGAAGAGGGGGAGGGAGAGGAAGAGGGGGGAGGAGAGGAAGAAGGGGGAGGAGAAGAAGAGTGGGAGGGAGAGGAAGAGGGGCAAGGAGAGGAAGAGGGGGAGGGAGAGGAAGAGGGGCAGGGAGAGGAAGAGGGGGAGGGAGAGGAAGAGGGGGAGGGAGAGGAAGAGGGGGAGGGAGAGGAAGAGGGACAGGGAGAGGGGGAGGGAGAGGAAGAGGGGGAGGGAGAAGAAGAAAAAGAGAAAGGGGAGGAAGAGGAAGTGGAAGACGATGGGGCAGATGATGGAGAAGAGCTAGAAGACAAGGAGGGAGAAGGTACAGAGGAAGAAGATGAGGAAGAGGGACAAGAGGGGGAAGAAAGAGAAAAGCATGGACGTTGTGAGGACCATGTGGAGGAAGAAGGGGAATACAAGGAGGCAATTGGAAAAGTGGCTGAAAATCAAAGACGGGAAGACAGAAAACAGTCCCCAAAAGTGAGTAAAATTAACAGGTCTAACAGGTCTATGAAATATGGCAGACACGGCACATACCCAGAAAAGTCCATTACTAACCCAGAGAGACGGGGGAAAGAGCAGACACCTAAAATGCCAATGGAGTCCAAACAACTTTTAGAGAATGGGCTCCCAGATTCCAAAAGATTCTGGAATGATGTTTTACCGCTTTATTTGGAATTGAAGTAACAGACTCAATTCGACCTGATTATGACCAGGGTTGTCATTTGTGTGCCTAATGCATAATAGGTGTGCTCATTACATCTTATTAAACTGATCCATTACTATGGTACTTTATATGTGGTTAAAACACAGACAACTGATGACATTTGTACTAAGGTGTCAAAGGCAACAGGAGACAGTGTTAAGTCTTGATATCCTGCTAAACTCATATCTTATGTTCTGCCCCCAAATTACTAATTCCTAACTAAAAAAATATCATTAAAAGGCCCTTTGTTATACTTAACATTGTATATTGCTCATTAATAACAAGCTTATATGCCGAAGCCTACTATAAGTACTATGTCTATAAAATCCAGTCTCTTTAAGAACAGTACAGATGTTTCAGGGTTATCAAACTTCTGATTTCTAATAGATATTTTAGTACCCCTTTTCAGTCTCTATGACCTAAAATATTTTTTGTAAGAAGTGATGATAACTTAAAACTAAGGTGAGAAATTCATATTTTAAGAAATGACATTTGTAATTTTTTGTACCCTTTGATAAAAATCTATAAAGTGACAGCTATGCTCAGGTCTTAGAGGTATACTGCTATGATCTTTTGAGATTGCTGCCTAGGCACCTGACAGGATAGCTTATGAATGAGTAACCTGAACATATAATAGAGGGGCTCGGAGAAGCTCAGTCGTCCCAAGAACGACTCATTTGTCTGCTCTTAAAAGTGATAACTTCAGGGGTTGGGGATTTAGCTCAGTGGTAGAGCGCTTGCCTAGCAAGCGCAAAGCCCTGGGTTCGGTCCCCAGCTCTGGAAAAAAGAAAAAAAAAGAAAAAAAAGAAAAAAAGTGATAACTTCAATGTCTCCTGTCCTCTGTAACATTGACGACTTTAAACTCAACCGATTTCTGTACTAACTCTGTTGTCAGACCTTCATTCTCCTTGTGTGTTCTGTGGCCTCAATGGATTTTCACTGACTTCTGTAATTCTCTTTGTCTGTTACTTATCAGAATGCTTCAAGTAAAATAAAGATTAAATGTATACACTCAGGATTGTTTGTGGAGGAAAAACTGTCTAAATTAGCTAGTGAATTTCTAAAAGTCTCATTTGATTAGTTTTATATAATGTAGCTATTTTGCTTGTGTATTCTTAACTTTTTTTCCAATTGATTTTCTCTCTCAGCTTGCTCCATACCTTCACTGTAAATGTTGTGTAGTTGAACTCCATACCTTTGATTCTCTAATTATGAGCATGAGATAGACAGGAATCAAATGAAGTAGCATTTCCTGAGAGCAGTCTGTAAATTAGAACTTGCTACGGAGGTAGCAGGTAGCATCCCTAAATAATGGGCTACATTGATTTGACACTGCAGTCCTTGGCCAAAGTCTACCATATTTATTATTTGTAGAGTAGAATTAGTCATATGCTAAGGTGTATGTACCAAAAGTGATTAGTAATAGTTTTGAAATGATTAAATAAAAGGGCTGGCAGGTTTATAAGAGAATGCCAGGGAAATAAGAATCTCAACTTCCTCTTATTCATATCAAAGGTGGGGTCGGGAGGGCATTGGTTTTCCATGAAGAGAATCAGCCAGGAGTACTGAAGGTATGTTCTAAAAGTACACCTGTTTCACTGTTTCACTGATAGAGAGAGCCACTTTCAAGCAGCATTTCTCACCTGTTTCATTACATTTCCCTGCTCCGAAACGTGCGGTTCCCGAAGTAATGGTTCCTACAAGATACGGTCAAAAGAGCATTTATATAGTCATTTTGCCTCCAGGCCCTACTGACAACTTGTACTTTCAAGGTGTTATCAAGAATCACCAGCATCTTTGTCTTTGTAAATGTCTGCTTTGGTTTTTCTTTGTTTTTGTTTGTTTGTTTTAAGAAACATACAGAATTAGGATATAAGACCTAAGGAATTCCATAGGAGCAGCATTGTTAGAGATGTGTCACACCATAATTCCTGCTATCCCTATTCCTCAGTTTAAAACAGAATCCTTAAGTTTAGTCACAGGAATCACCTAGTCTTCAAGCAGTTAGATGGAAGGGAGCAGTAGCCCTAAACAAAGCACGCTGCCCTTCTCTGCCCAGTGTACCGCTAACACTTAGTAAATCATGCATTGTGGCAGGCCTAATGCACTCTAAAGTTTATGGATAGGAGTTTGTTGGTGGTTAGCGATACATTAAGACGGGTATAAAAGAATACACACTCTCATAAGTAGAGGTTATCATTATACTTGTATAACCCTCATTGTTAGAGAAAAGAAACAAGTAAAGGATAAGACAACTTGGCCCCTCCTGCCTTGGCAGCTGCTTACATAGACCTCAAGAGTTTGCTCCTCCTTGTTTGTTTTTCAGATAGGGTCTCTCGCAGCCTAGGCTTGCTTAGAAAGTACTTGGCTTACTATGTAGCCAAGGATGACCTTGAACTTTGAGCCTCCTGTTGCTACCTTGCCGGTGCTGGGATTACAGGCATGGTAAATCTGCTAGCTGTTCGAGCACTTGCTTTATTTCACTGATCATTACTGGGGTAAATGTGAGGCGTTATCTCTGTAGAATCCCTTGAGTTACAGTTTCCTAATGTGGACTCTGGCACAAAGGGGCTTTCAGGTAAGCTGCAAAGAATTTCTGCAGAGCATCTCCAGCTGTTCAACAACAGCCCTCAAGGTGAGTAATGCTAAAGTGTGTTTTGGTTGATAATGATTGATTGTAGACATTAGTTTACATGCATGTGTGCTCTCTCCAACCAATGTATCGTAAGGGAAGGTGCTGTCATCTTTTTCCTCATTCTTTTCATTGTGAAAATTCAATGTCCTATGGCATGATTAGCTCTTAACATATAGCTTAATATCTGGTACATCCAGTATTTATGTATCTGGCCTCTCAAAGGCCATCCTGAAGTCAGATAGACCTTAAGAAGGAAGTCAGGTGTTAATCCACCTCCCACAATCCACTTTTTCTCTGTCTTAACTATCAGGAGGACTAAAAGTGGTTCTCCAAAGAACACTTGGTGCTTCTGCCAGGACTATTTCTTTTCTGTTTTTTAAACCTTTTTTTTCTTTTTAATTATATGCCTAACTTAACAATGCTATTTGTTTTTCTACCTGTATATATTTAGCCAAAGCTGCACTAAGATGATACTTGAGCTTCAAAATACATGTATACCTTGATTTTAAAAAGAGACTAATTAAAGAGACGAAAAAATTGTGTCTTAGATATGCAAGACATAAGCTATGACCCCTGATTTCAGAGGACCCTAGAAGCCAACAGGAAATTCATTAGTACAGTAGTGTGTGTTAGCAGAGTGACTTTTGAATCTTGTTAAGTAGAACTTAACCAGCAAAGGACTTTATATACTCATACAGAATGTTACAGGAAAAAGAATATATTGACTACACTTGAAGGTTTGTAAGGCTCTTCTGGTGGTGATATGAAAATGATTTGAAGCAGGCAGGATTAAATTCAGTAGACCAGGTAAAGAATGAACTGGACATGGGATAGGACATGGGATGAAGACATGGGCTTGTGTATCAGAGAGTTTGGGGGTAGTCAGGACAAAGATGTAGTTGGGAGGGAAGGGGAAGGTGAAAGCTTTCTTTTTTTCTGTTAAACTCTGTATATTATTACTGTTTACAATAGAAAATTAAATGTGAAGATCTTGGTCTGATATACATTGCTTTTCTCTCAGGTTACATACAAAGCTTGTATTGAAGAACCGAGGTTCCCTCTGTTGTTGTCTTTTAAAAGACCAGAAGTTAGTAAGAAAAAACTGACCAGATAACATAAGAGGAAGATGTGCTGCAGCGGAAGGATGAAAGCTTTCTTTTTTCTGGCCTAGAAAACTGAGTAGAAACAGTGCTGTTCACAGTGACTGAAAATAAGGGAAGAGGAGCAGTCTGGGAGACCGTTCTGCATTTGCTAGCTTCCAGTGGTCTCCAGGAGATGTTCAGTGTGAGGGCCGGCAGATGTGCCTGGAGCTCAGGAAAGGTCGCTGGGGATCAGTAGCTTGTCCATGTACTTAGCTGGTCTAGTGAAAGCATCTCTTCTGTGAATAGAACTTTTCAGGCAGGATCCATGGGAAAAGTCAGGGAGTGGTTAGATGTGGCTCTTCTCAACTTGTGGGTCATAACCCCTTTGAGGGTCACATATCAGGTATCTGTATAACACATATTTACCTTATGATTCACAACAAGAGCAAAATTGTGGTTATGAAATAGCAATGAGACGGTTTTATAGCTGGGAGGCCACCAGCACATGAGGACTGTGTTAAAGGGGCTCAGCGTTGGGAAGGCTGAGAGGCACTGGGTTAGGGTAAAAGAGCAGTAAGGAAGTTGATGAATGGAACTTGTAGAAAATGTGAGAGGTATATTCTAAGGAAAATGCTACCCAAGCTAAGAAGGGGTTTCAAGGAAGGATTGATGGCAGCAAAGGAACATCTTGGGGGTGGCCTGATGGAAGCCTAGAGCCAACACTGAGAGTGACAAAAGCAGCAGAGCTCCAAGGAGTTTGCCTTGCACAAAATCAGAGTCTGAACTGCATTTTACATTCTGAAAATTACCAGACAACTGCTGGCATGCTTCTTGGATTAGGAAGGGAGATGTACAATGTAGGGACTTGCATACTTTCGATAAAACTCCCTGAGTAAATTTGCAGTTCATACAAACAGTGACATGAGACCAGGATGTTCTTGTTGGGAATGTAGGAAATAAAATATTCTGCAGTGTTTGAAACATCAGTGCATAGGGAAAACATGGCTCTTCTGATCTCCAAATTACTTGGACAGATTTGGGGAAGACCAGAGTCATGGTAGTCCGACAATCCTGGGAAAGAGCTTTAATTTTAATATTTAAGGCACGGAGAAATGGATCGCACTCAGATGGCTAGCCTAAAATATATGACCACAAAAAGAAAAGCAATGAGAATGGTAGAGAACAAATATAAAACTGAGAATAAAAATGCCAGTCACCCCAATGTACAGTTCCCTGAATATTGCATTCACACTTGTAGTCTTGCTTCTCAAACTGGAATGTATATGTAGTTACAGTAAAGGTTAGGAATGAAATAGCGAATCATGCATAAAAGAAAGAAGACTTTTTAAATAAAGTGGTATCATAAGAAGATAAAATGCAGAGATCAAACTGGCAGCTTGTAGGCATTCTCTAGACTGTACACTTTATTGTTGCTTCCTGTGCAAATGAGTTAATTGAAATTGTTTGTCAGTATTGAAATATAAGCAGAACATACATATATATATACACATATATATATGTATATATATATAATGAGTGGGATCAATTTCTTTGTGCTTTAAACACAAAATTATAGATAGATAGATAGATAGATAGATAGATAGATAGATAGATAGATAGATTTGTTTTCAAATAAAATAAAATAAAATAAAGCAGACCAAATTATTTTTTAAAATAAAGCCCTATAAAGCAAGTTAGTAAAAAATAGTTAATCAATTAAACTAAGTATTTGATTTGGCTCACTGTCTGAAGTCCACTTTATAGCAACAGTGAGATGTTAATGATACTTGTGAGAACACACCATATTAAACACTGGCAACAATGAAAAGCCAACTCTACTGTGAACAATTAGATACTTTTCTTCAAGATTTGATTTATGTTAAGCATTAAATTACCCAATGGTGAGCTAAAAAAAAATTCAATCTTTAATTTCATTTCAAAAATTCTTTAGTTGCATTCCAAAAACTCTATTGTATGCTAGTATATTAAAAGCTTTAAAAGAAACTATGCAATTTTGCCTAAAATGTTTAAAATTCTTGTTTACAGAATCACGTGGTGTTTTTTGACATTTTAATAATCACATTTCTCTCTTCCCCTTCCTTCCTGCAAACCTTCCCATACACTACTCCTTGCCCCCTTTCAATGAGCTTCCATTTTCATTAATTGTTATTATATGCTTATATATATATATATGTATATGTATATGCATATATATTCCTAAATATAATCCACCCAATCTGTCTAATATTAACTTATATATATATATATGATTTCAGGACTGACCATTCAGTATTGGGTAACCAGTTTCCGTACACTTCCATTGGGAAGACTGTCTCCCACTTTGGGCATGCCTCAAGTTCTTTGTGTGGGATTGAGCCCTTGTTAGCTTTTTTCTGTCCTCTTTGGAATGTCTATTGGTATCTTTATCTAGCTCATGTTTAGGCTGTCATGTTAGTGAGACTTTATGGGTGTCACTTCTCATACTACTAAGAGATACAATCTCAAAGCAAAGTCCCTGATCCTCTGGCTCTTAGGTGTTTTTTTTTTTTTTTTTCTCAATCTTGGTAGATAATTCTTTTTTTGATATATTTTTTTCTTGGATATTTTTTATTTACATTTCAAATGTTATTCCCTTTCCCGGTTTCCCGGACATCCAGACATAATTCGCCTATCCCAGCCTTCCCCCGTTCTTCTATAAGGGTGTTCCCCCTCCCCAACCACCCCCGCTTCCTACCCCCAACAATCCTCTTTTCCAAAATGTTCCCCGAGCCTTAGGTGTGAGAGTGTATTACAGATGTGTCAGTTGGAACTGGACTCCACAACCCTGGATTTTGTGTGTGTGTTTTGACTGTGAGTGTATTTGTGTGTATTTTGTAATGGTCTCCATCTGTTGCAAAGAGAAGTTTACTTGATAAATGGTGAGGACTACATGTACCTGTGGGTATAAAGACAAATGTCTATATTGTTATTAGTTACTGTGTTAGTTTAGTAAAGTAGTAGTTATTGGTTCTCCAGTATCTATGACTTCACTAGCACTGAGTACTTGGCTAAGTTTTCAGTACCAGGCATGGCTTCCCCCTGTTGAACAGGTCTTAAGTTCTTCCTATACCACCCTTGGGGTGTGGTGCCATGCGGATCACTGTTGTGGTTCATAGGCCCCATAGCTGGGTAGGAGTATTGGTTTCACTCTTGCATAGTGCCTTCTGGTACAACGGAAGCTCAACCTCATTGAGGGGACATTCAAGTTAGTTCCATCACAGAAGCCTCTATGCCTTGTTTCCGAAGTGCATGGGGGACTTAAATCTTCTACCTCTGGGAGGCAACCAGAGGAAACACCAAGAACTGTAAAGTTTTGGGAGTCCCTTGGATATCTTGACCAACAACTCAAAGGAGGGCTTTTCCTATCTGGAATTGGGATTTTTGTTAGCTAATCTTTGACACTCAAAGGGGCATTTTTAGCCGCAATGACAAATTTTCATTTAATCTCTATTCGTATATTTATTTATACACGAAATTGCATGTATTATAGATTCTTTTAGATAGTTACTAGTATGACTTTTTCCAGACAATCAACCTCTTCTTTCCTTATGTATTTACCTCCCTAGTAAACCTTCTCTTGGGGGCCTCAGCAATGCTGAGCACTAAATTCTAGGGCTCCCCAGGCCTAAAGCATTAGTTCAAGGTTCCCTGTCTTTAACAGTCACTATGGTCCCATGGCTGTTTCTGGTAGGCACAGGGCAGCCTTCTTGACTCTCCTAGCAACCAGGGTAGTAATCTAGAATAAGGATTTTTGAAGTGAGTGGGTCTTTTGACAAACTGAACCATCACAAGGAACATTGCTATCCCTCATAAGACATACAAATTGTGTTGAGCCAAAGCAAAGACCAGAGCTCACTGTGGTGTGTGACCGATGAATTGATGGTCTAGTTGGGTTTGTCAGGCCCATTCACTTCTTCACCATGGTTCTAACACAGGACATGTACTTGAACATTCCAGACTATCATTTTAAGAATGTACTGAAACTTTACCTTTTCTTTTTATAAAATGCCAGTATTCTGCCACTATCTCCTAAATTCTCTCAGTTTTAAAGGTAAGCGTTTTCTGTGGTTTATAGTACTTATCCAGATGGAGTTTTGCGATTTTAAATGTTCTTAGGTTCAAAGTGCTACAGTTTAAATGTCTTTTAGTAAGAAATACCATATTTAATAGCATTTACATGTGTTCTTTATCTTTTTTTTCTGGGTTAAAAATAGTTATAAGTGAATTGTAAAGTTTGGGGGAGAACTCTAAATCTCTATCTTTTAGAAAATGAACATAGTACATAGATATATTATATTCCCACGATATTATATTACCATGCTATAAGGAAGAAACTTCTTAATTTCTTTGAAGCTTAAGATCACTCTTTGGAGAGAGCCAAGAAAATGTACTAACAGATTTTGAGGAACACTAGGCATTGCCACACAGTAGCAGGCACATACAGAATAGTAGTCATGAAATCTTTAGTGATGTAGTATCTTCATGGTCAGCATAGGTTATATGGTATTTTACGTCTTTTGCAACACCCAACTTATATCTATTGTATTTTTTAAAAGAATGCATTTGTTCATTAAAAAGAGAAAATCTTTTGTGATCACTTTTGTCATAGATTCCTCAACTTTCAGAAAGTGTGAAACCAGAAGCAGAAGGCATGGATGAGCAAATTAGTGTCCCAAATGTAGAAGACACTGTAGAAGAAGAAGGGAAGAAAGAAAAGGAGACTGTAGAAGAAGGAAGTCTACCTGAGGATGCCCTTCCTGAAACAGAAGGCTCCGAAACTGTCGTTCCTGCTGATGAGAAGCCAGCTGAGATGGTTAAAGAGGTATGATGCCAAGGCTCTGTCCTGAGGTGGCACCGAAGAAGAGGGGAGGGTACACTGTAGCCTCCTATGGGAGCACTTACGTCTATGTACTGCTTTATCGGAAGCTGAAGGCAGCCTTGTATCTCACAAGGGTAAAAAAGACAAAGCTGGATATCTGTCTTTGAAATGCTTAAGGTTAGAAGTTGGAAACCGAATGCTGGTGACAGAAATGATGCATTGTGTGCATATATTCATACTTACGTACATGTAAATGCGTACAGCCACAGCAGTATTTGAGCTCATAGTGTTTGTCATGGATGCAGTCAAGACTCTGCTGACAGTACTCTACATGACAGGTGTAGAATGCTGAAACCCAAAGGGAATGGGCTTGTGTTCATATTTGCCTTCTAGAACACTTGCACAAAACACTCAGTTAAACATGGTTTCTAGTTCATGAAATACTCTCATTCCTGCTCTAGAAAAGACTGTTTTAAAATTCATTCACAAACAACTACCAAAACATAGCTGACCTTCTATTTGAATGGAGTCTTTAAAAGCATATATTGTGTTCCTAGTTGAATAGTGTCTCGTATGCTTCAGGCTGGCATCAACCTCACTGTGTAACTGATGATGGCTTTGAACTCTTGATTGCCTCCACCTGCCAAGTGCTGGGAGTAAGGATACGTTCAAGCTATGTGCTTGCCAGTTTTAATTTAAGACATGATTGTTATGTAGAGGTCAGGTTTCCTTGGTTTCTGTTTTTCTCAAGACTTTTTTAATTACACTGAGGAGAAAAATTGTTCTGGCACTTACAGTTTTCTTACAGAAAGAAAAAAATGTCCTGTGTGTGGAAATTTTTATTAAGTCTGGGATTTGGTGGCCAGTAGAATGTGTTAACACAGAAAACATTAAATCCCATCTGCCGTTATAAATTGTTGAGAGAAATGGTGTGCCATTCCTTAGTCACCTTACAGACGATGGAATCGCATAGTTTTCACAAGTTCGTGCAACTTGTCTTCATTGTGTTTTTTAAAGATAAGTCTCGCTATATAGACCTAGCCATCATCAAATTTGTTATATAGACCGCACTGGCCCGGAGTCCTGAAAACTACTTGCTCCTACTTCCTGGGACTCACAAGCATGTGCCACTAAGGAAATGAACAATCACTGAACATCTGAGGTTGCCCGTTGCACAGAAGCCCAGCAAAGTGAATTATCACATGCCTATGTTAGTAATTAGATACAGTCTCTAGGACCATGCTTTGAAACCAAAGCCAGGTTTTCTAAAGCACAATTATGGGAAGAAAGTTCTTTGTTTGTGTGTTTTACCATACTGTTTCTCTGTTGCTTATAGGAAAACAGTGCCAGCCTTCTGCAACGGAACCTTCGTGAGTACAATGAAAATCCAAAAGGTATAAGCATATTTGACTTCAAAATGACATTTTCAATTTACTTTAACTATGTATATGGCTGTGTGTCATATGAGTTCAGAAGAGAACTCTGTACATGCCCTTGTCCAGAGTTTCCCATGGCTTGTAAGTTGTCTGCGGTGGATGGAGAGAACTCAATCTGAGCCCTGAGCAGTATCCACTCTTAAGTGCTGCTCCATCCCTCCCGCCCCGCAACCTGCTGAAGAATCAGAAGTTTATCATCAGCTACATATATGATGTGCAAAAATGCCGTCCCAATAGTATATTTGTTTCCTCTATTCTGTAAAACCTTGAATAAGGAGACCTCTGAGCTAGTTCTGTGAAGCGGAGTAGAGAAGAAATGGTCCATGCGATTCTTGTGCGGCCAGGGCATTTGAGTGAACATGTGGAGAGAACTTGCCGTTTTCTTAAATAAGCTACAATGACAGAGAATGGCAGCAGTAAGTCATAAGGTGATAAGGGGTGAGATTCTTACAATGCTTATTTTCATACGGCCCTTTAAATAGGCTTGTCCATGTTCACTGTTACCTTCTCTGCTTCTTCAGATGCAGTGTACACTCATTAGCCATGGCTGCCTATGTGTCACTGTTGGAGGATTTAGAACTAAATCTATCTCTTCTTCCCTCCTACTCAACCAGTAGCATCTTGGGCCTTTGCTCAAATCCCAACTTAATCCTTGTCAAATACTAGGGTCTTCTTTGCACAAGTTAATATGACTGAGCTGTCCTGGAGCCTAGTTAGTTCCTCTAGGACCTGCATTTGTGTCTCTAATGTTACTGCAGGCACTGAAAAACGATCTAAAGCTTGTTAGTGTAGCAGCAGGTGCCATACAATACAGGAGACTGGGAGTGTACTTGGTTTAAGATGCAAACCAGCTGTGCTTGTGCTGTAAGGCTCATCCATTATGTCTACATCATCAGCCTAGATATGCTTTCTACTGTGTCTTCATTAGGAAAACCTGTTCATGGGCTTAGGATGTAGCCCAGTGGTAGAACACTTGCCTAACATAGTCACGTCTCTGGGCTTGGTCCCCAATACCTCAGAAATAAATCAACTATTCATGGGACTGGATATCTGACTGATAAGAACTAAACAGAGGAAGAAATAGTTCCCTCCATTATTTTGTCCTTATAACGTCCACAGAAAGAATAGTAAGTTTTAGATTATTTTTAGTAACATACTAAATTATTATCACCTATAAGGATTCTTAGAATGTGGCCATAGTATCAAAAAGAAACTAAATATAGACTTCAAAGGTTGACCATATCAAACCAAAAAACGTAATGCTTCATCCATTTTCTCTTAATGATTATTATCCAGCTATATAATGAATGCATGGATTAGCTTGAAACTTAAAAGTAGCGTGTTAATTTGAATGCAAAGAATAAAAATAAAACAAGATTAATTAAGTACATGATGTAGGGGTCAGGAAAATAGCTTAATCATTAAAGCCCTGTCATGTAATCATGAAGATATGAATTTGTATTCCCAGCACCCACATTAACAAGCTGGGTGTGGTGACATACTCCAGTGTTCCTAGTGCTGGGGAGGCAGATGCAAGAGGATCTTTCCAGTTCTCTGGCCAAATAGCATTGCCCATTCAGTGAACCCCAGGTTCAATGGGAAATCCTGTCTCAAAAGCTAAGGTGGAGATGATAAAGGAAACCATCAGTCATTGCTCTCTGGCCTAGACACACAGACACACACAGACACACAGACACACACACACACACACACACAGAGAGAGAGAGAGAGAGAGAGAGAGAGAGAGAGAGAGAGAGAGAGAGGTTGGGAGAGACGGGAGGGGAGAGAAAGAGTTCTCTTAAAATAATTTATATTTCCATGTGTCTTCTCCGGCATTTCCTGCTGACCATAATAGGAAATTTCGGATAGTCATAATCTAAATAGTTTTGCATTGGTTAAGTTATCCAGGCATCTTACCATAACTGAATCCATTTTTCAGGAATTGTGTGGTATGACATTACTTACTTGTCCAGTAGTGAGCTCTTTCTATATTATCCTACAACTTAGAGTTGATAATTTCCCTGAAAACGTGAAGAATTTCTTTTTCTTTAGTTAGAATAATATTTTTACATGTATCCATTTGTAGGACACATGTATGACCGAGTAAAGAGCAGCTCTTCAGAAATTCTGGGAGGTAATGAACCAACAAGTAAAGACATAAAAAAGGCTAAAAAAGTAAGTGAAGTGAATTGTTCGTTTTGGTATTGAGACCAAAATATTGAATTCACATTCTACTTTTCCTATGCTAGTCCCTTATAGGAGTTTTATAACCCCAAAGTATGTAAAGGGTTTACGGTGGCGGCTCATGTTTTTAATAAGCTAGCTTTCTGCTGTTAGAATTTGCCTGCTAGAGAGATTTAGCCCCCTCTTTTTAACATGGACTTTAAATAGGTACATTGAAAGCATACTCCACAGCTGCATTTTGACTTCAAATGTTTTATGGGCATTCCTAATGTCTGGGACTGACCATTGTTATTACATTTTCTCACATAACCACAGAATCTTACAATAATGCTCTGCCTTGATATCCTTTCTTTTCCATTCTACAAATGACTGTACCCAATGTTTTGATTTTCTTAATGTCGTGAACCATGTTGTTACTTGGTTTTGATATCACATGCTCTGCTCATATTACTTCTTACGAATCAGAAGTCTTATTCTCTCCAAAGAAATCCTTTAGAAGTTTTTTTTCATAGGTGTCTGTTGGTGGTTCATACCTTGCATTTCAGTTGGCTTGAATACACTTTTCTATTTAATCATAGTTTTTCAGTGATAAATAGTATAACTACTTGGCTAGTATTGCTTCTGTTCCAGCTGTTGCTGTTAAGAATATGGCTTTAGGAATTGACTAGAGGTTGACCTCGGTAGATCAGTTGCCTAGTGCGCTTGAGACCCTGGGTTCCCTCCCCTGCACTGTAAAACAAATATTGCTTTCACAGAATTGTTGAGAGCTTTCTATATAACCTTTCATTTTAACTTACTTGAAACATATGACCCTTGAATCTCAGAAGTCACTTAATTTATATTTTTAAAATTTGTTATATATTTGTTATGTATTTGAACATTGTACCCCTGCTTCAGATTATGACACAAACATTTTCTTTCTGTTGTTCATAAATTTAATATCAGTTTATTATTTCCTATGTCTCTTGATACTTTGGGCAATTTCAAGGTTTTTATTGATTTTATATTATCTCTTTTGCTGAAACTGTTCTGCTTTTTTTAATTTTAATTTCAATGTTTTTTGCATTTAAAAAGACTTATTTTTATTTTCTATGTATGAATGTTTTGCCTGTATCACATGCCTACAATGCCCATGGAGGCTAGAAGAGGGCACAGAGCCCCTGGAACTGGAGCCAACAAATGGGTGCTGGGAGCTGAACCTAGGTCCTCTGAGGGAGCAGCAAAGGTTCTGAACTGCTGACCCATCTCTCCAGTCCCATTTCTCTTAAAGATTATTTTTGTTTTATGTGTTTTGCCTGCATGCATGTGGTGTGTTTACCACTTGTGGATAGGTGCCAGAACATGGCACCATGAGCCCTGGAACTGGAGTTATAGACTCTTTGCTGTCATATTGGTGCTAAGATCCAAACTTGGTCCTCTGCAAGAGCAATAAATGCTCACTACGCCATCTCTCCAGCCTTTTTCTCCCTTGCATTTTAGGTAAACTTATATTATTATTATTTTAAAATTGGTGTAATGATTTCTGCTTTAAAGAACTTAAGAATACCCATTCTCTATCTTTTTACTTAGCAATTATAATGGCTCAGTTACTAATAATAGTGCTTTGTTTCTGTCTATGTTTTAATTTGGATTGAATTTATGTTCAACCGGGACATTTGCACATAAATCCCCTTAAGCCTAGGTAAGCATTAGTCTACCCATGGAAAATAGTTTGCTAGTCTCTCTATTAGATCTGAAATGGCTTCAGGTCATTGTCTCTTTTAAGGATTGCCTATCCACACTGTTCATATGAACTTCAAACTTACCTCAACAACATGTTTCTTCTTTATCCAAAAAACAAATGGTACATGGTATTTATTTGTCTCCTGATGTTTATGTGTATGTATGATGTTTACTACTTGCAGAGAGTAAACAGTTCTTTGAGGAGCCCGACATTATTTAAGGGTTGACCTAGTCCAGTTCCCTATAGTTTGTGAACTCAGATTTCTTAAAGCCCCAGGGTTTAGATTACCAGGTATACATATGCAGTTTCAGTGATCATTCCCTAAGTGTGTTTCTTCCCATTTTAGGGCCCACAGGGACTATCTTTACACTCTTGAGAAATGACCTGTGTATTAGAAAGTTACACTTCTTCAACTTAATAGGGGCTGCTGTTTTGTAGTGGAGCAGTTTTAAGATGTGTACCCTCCAGTACAGCAAGTCAAGTGATGCTTTTATTTAATCCATAAACTTTTTTACTAAGGGGTTGGGGATTTAGCTCAGCAGTAGAGTGCTTGCCTAGCAGGCGCAAGGCCCTGGGTTTGAGCCCCAGCTCCGGGGAGGGGGGGGACTTTTTTCCTAGAAGTCGTTACAGGTTATGTTTTACTCTGGTCGCCTCCTTCTTACGGTTAAAGACGAGTTGTTATTGTTGTCATCATCATCTCCATTTTGATTTCTGAAACAGCCACATCCTCATGAATTTTTCATTTCCTGTGTTTTTCCTGGTTCCGATATCTCATCAGAAGCATTTCTTGTATGATAGCTCCTTGAAGGATACTAATTTCTCCCTGGATAAGTCATCAAAGGTCCTAAGTCAGATGAGACCTTTTTTCTAAGATGATGATCTTGCCCACTATCTCCTTCTGCACATGGTCCTGTTGACCATACACCTCTTAGTAAGTTTTCCTTCTCTGACTTCCAAGCTGCTTTCTTTTTCCAAATTTGTCCTTACAAACCTCAGTCCTCGGGGATGCCTTGCCACATCTGCCTGACTCTCAAGTATTGCTCCTCATAAGTCGTTCTTTGGCTCTCTTCGGTGTCTGCCGGGGATCTGGCTACCTCCATCTGTTATCTATATCCTGCATGCCCCAGTGCTGGCCTCTCAGCGCAGCCCCTCCATCCCCACTGCTGACCCAGACCCACAAGCCTCACGTGCTTTTCATTTGCCAACAGTAGTTTTTTCAGAACTTCTGATCTCAGGAATGTGAGGTATGCCCTCCTTTTCTAGAGTGTCACAACAGAAATGATCTACAGTTGAGGTACACTAGTGGTATCAGAAAAAGTCCCCACAAATAACCCAGTCCTCTTAACATTTAAATGAGTGATTTCCCAGTTTTCATTTGTTTCTTTTACAAGACAAAAAAAAGTGAAACCTTAGTGATCACCTGTGATCAACCATGATGATGAAGGTATTGTTAGGGTTGAAAGTGAGTTGTACTTTAGTTATTATGACTGCATTATTTTACAAGGGATGAAAATCTGTTGGGATGCTAAGGACACATTGTTGTACATATGTGTACACTAAAATGTGATTTAATCTATGCTCATGCCTCTTAAAAAATGATATCCCTGCATAGTTTCTGAATATTTTCCTTACTGAAATGAAATCTTTTTGTTTGTGTGTTTTTGCTAGATTTCCTTCTTTAATCGGATGTCATTGACAGGTCAGAAACTGATGCAGAGTGCTAATGATCCACTCCCAGAGATAAAGCCAATAGGAGACCAAATAGCCTTACAAAGTGATAAGAAAGATGCCAACCAGAACCACATGGGTCAGAATCTTCAGGATACTGCAACACCAAATATGGAGGGAAAGTCCAAATCCTGTACAATTCTATAAATGTATGTTTATGTTTCCATGGTCACCGAGCACATTTATTCTTCATACTTGAAAAATGTTGTGACTTCTGAAGGAAATTCCCCCATAACACTGTTTAAAAAGATATTAATTAGTAAGTTTGGCTTGGTTTGGACAATATGAACAGATTTAATATTTATTTATGTTAATATTCTTATCAAGCAGTTTCCAAAGTACATGTACCTCCAACTCTCCTTGAAGTGTTCTGGCCTTAACTGCTCAGTGTTGCATAAAGCAATATATTTTTATATTTGGAAACCAAATGAAGCTATTTCATAGTTTTGCCAACATAGTTATTGTACTTTGTAATTTCCTAAGACAATGTTCATACTATTACAACACTGGAACAGTTTTGGATAAATTTACAACATTTTAAAACAGGCAACATTGTAATGAACTTATTTTAATAAATTATATCTGGTTGGTTCTGCTGTAAAAATGAATAAGTACTTGGACATATTTATTGTTCAGTAAGGGGCGAAAAGAGATGGATCATTTGATTCTCTTGCAGAAGATTTGAGCTTGATTCCCAGCACCCGCATGGGGCTCACAACTGCCTATAACTCCAGATCCAGGAGATCAGATGCCCTTTTCTAGTCTCTGCAGGTACGGGGCAGCCACATGGTGGACAGACCTACCTGTAGGCAAAATAGTCAAAACAAATAAAAAAGAAGTCTAAATATTTTTAATTCAATGGTACAAAATATCATTATCACTTATCAAAGATAGGAATCATCTAGAAAATTTAACTCTGCCACCATAAGACTTCAAAACTGTCAGGTTTGCTCATTTTATCTGTCTCTAGCAATGACACGTGCTGACCCATGACTCTAAATGCATAGGAATGTGAAAACTGTTAATCTGCTCTGATGGCATCGCTGCCTCTTTACTCACACTGTGTCTTTAGAAAGATGAAGCAGACTCACTTCCTCTATTCCCCCTTGTCAGTGAGACGGCACTTTTCAGTGGCAGTGACCATTGCCCCATTTAAACAAAGGAAACAGAACCCCATCCTTTTATTTTTACCTAAAGAGTAAAAAAATAATTAATCCAAACTGAATATGGTTTTGAAATCTTAAAAAAAAATACTTTTCTGAATGGATAGTACACGTAGTAGATTTCTTATTTTTATTAAAGGTAAACACACTTTCCGAACTTGTATTGTTGAAGCAGCAGTACCAGGGTGATATTACAACAGTATATGAAGTAGAGGCTCTAAGGGCTAAGTGGAAGTCTAACTCCAAACACTATTAGTAGTAAATGGAATTCTAAGATGACCCCTAAGATTAGTCTTGGTGCCACAGGCCTTGAGTAACCCCTTCCCTCTGAGTATGGGCGAGACCAGTGACTATGACAGGATGGCACTCCCTTGCTTGTGTTACCTAAGTCTCTTAGACTTTGCAGGTATAATGGGAGAACATGTTATAACAGAGTATAGGACAGCCTAGCAGATCTGAGGGCTCGCCACTCTGTAACTGTTGGGAACTGAATTCTACTGAAAACCAGTGAGCCCAGAAGAGGAACACAGTCTCAGATTAGATCACAGCTCTGACTGGCATATTGATTGAAGTCTTTTGAGCCCTGAGCAGAAGACCCAGTGGAGCAGTGCTCATATGCGTGTCCTTCAAATCTCATGAAACCAGGGGTGCATGTATGGAGGTTTTGTCTACGAAATGTATGGTGATTTCCTTTAAAATTTTTATAGCAATCTCCCACCCACCCCACTCTCTTGCTTTCTCTCTGTCTCTCTGTCTCTGTTCGTGTGTGTGTGTGTGTGTGTGTGTGTGTGTGTGTGTGTGTGTGTGTACAAACTTAGAAAGGGCTAAACCATAGTCAGTCAAATTGTGATCTCTTGTTTTTCCTCCTTTTCCTCCTCTTCCTCTTCTTCCTCCTCCTTCTCTTCCCCCTTCTCTGTTTTAAGTGAGTGCATTGTTTCAGTAAGAGAAATTAAGTTTATAAGGAAAACATGTTGAAATAAGTAGACCTTAGATTTATGTTGGCTACAGTAATCACTAATTTGACATTAAATTTGAATAAGGAATTGATAGCTTAAAAACCCAGTAGAGAAACTATGGTTCACCTACAATAATTTCAGATTTTTCAATGCATGCATACATAATGAGTTCCAGGCCAGTCAAGGATATATAGTGAGAACCTGCTTCCAGACCAAACAAACAAAAAGCAAACGTAGAAACTATACCCATAAATTCTCACCAACATGACTGCCCAAATGTGAGCTCAACAAAGATAGAACCCACGAATATGCTAAACTGCATATGTGTATGGGGCTGTAGTTCAAGAGACCTCTGACCTTCACAACGGAGTATAGGTGACTGACAAAAGCTGGACACAGGACAGGTGGCCTTCCCCAGGATTGATCAGTGCCAAATGGTCTACCCTGAAAATATACATAGAAGTAACATTATACAGACTGAACAGGTTATATTTAGGAATGTATATGTGTACTCATATACACATGTGCATGTAAGAATAAGTGGTGAAAAAGAGGCCATGAATTTGAAGGAGAGTGGAGAGGGGCATGTGTGAGGGATTAGATGGGGGAAAGGGAAGGAAGAAATGTAATTAATGCCAGGGCATTGAGGCGGGAGTGGGTGGGTGAGGATGGGAGCATCCTCATAGAAGCAGGGGGAGGGGGAGGGGTATGGGAGGGGGAAAAGGGGATAACATTTGAAATGTAAATACATAAAATATCCAAGGAAAATAAAATTATTTTTAAAAAAAGAAATGTATTTAAATTATGATCTGAAAAATACAACTTTAAAAATCCAGAAAACAATGTGGTAAAACAACTTCTAAATTAAGACTTTTATAAGCAGAGAATTTCCTCCATAAATGTGAATAGAGATATTTCAGTACAAAAGGTAAGATTTGTCTATACCAAGTTTACACTAACGTGATAATAAATATTCTTGTGCTACTAACACAGTAGCTCCTCAGAGGAGCTACTCCAGAGCTTCCCCAGAGGAGACGGCAACATCCAGAGATGGTTTTGGCTGTCGCCGCTCAGGGAGGCAGAGGGAGGAAGACGCTTCTGTAGAACACAGTTCTCTCCAAATGGCAATAATGCTGACATTTAAATAACCTGTCCTAGTGAAAACAAGTCTGGTTCGCACACGAAGCATTCAAATATTTTATAGCAGCTTCATTCCCAATCCTGAGATCCAGAAAGAACCCAATCACTGTCAACAGCGAATGGAAAGTAAAATATAGCTGCTCATATAAGAGAAGACTTCGCTAGCAGAGGGCTGCATTGCCTGGCCTCAGTGAGGCTTGATGCCCTAGAGAAAAGGGATGGTAGAGGGTTGAGGTGGGACTGGTGGGTGGGTGGGGGAGTGCCCTCTTAGAGGCATAGGGAAGGGAAGAAGAGGGGCCTTGTGGAGAGGGGACTGGGAAGGGGGACAACATTTGAAATGTAAGTTAATAATAAAAAATAAATATAAAAAATTTTAAAAAGACATATGCTCTTGATATATCCCCCCATTCAAGTGGATCTGAAAGGTCTTCTGGGCTAAAGAAACTCGTCCCCACTGGCTCCTGGCTGTCTCTGTTTCTGTGGCATCATCCTAAGTCCAAACTGCAGCAATGGGAAGCAGATCAGTGGTCACAGGGAACTAAGCATGGGACTTCAGAGAGCCCTGGACAGTATTTCCGTGAAACCGCGCTTACTGCATGAACCTTTGTTCAATACATTTAACTCAAATGAATCCAAAGCAATGAGGGACCCATAAAGCTCAAGGAAGTGACAACACTCTATTCCTTGTCTGATTCTGTTCCAGTAAGTCAAACGAAGTCATTTTGGAGACTATGTTCTTTACATTAGTTTCTTATGATGCAGCAGTTTGAGTAAGACTCATCCTGAAATTCCAAGATGTTATATTTCACAAGCTGACACCTACTCATAATGAACAAGATGCCCGTATTGTTGTCCATGAAAACCAATTGTTGCACTCATGTATATTGTTTACATGCTGTGACAAAATCCTTCCAAATCTGAGTTGTTTTCCCTTGTAAAATTGAAAATGTGAGGATGTCATAAGTCACCAAAGGTAAGAACATGGCCTTGTCATTCAGGAACCTGAACTCTGATCATCCAGTAACTTTGGTATTTTCAGTGGCCTTAATCTGCAGGCCTGAGGGTAGCATGTATACTTTCTGCCCACACGGGCATGTGCCCAACATTCTGCAAGGAAAATCAGAAAGGGTGGGCTTGGTCATTGAGGCAAGAATATTGTCATACTTAAAGATTCTTACTCCACATGCCAAGGAAGTGTGTCCATGTGTTTTTATAATAAGCTGAATAAAGTAACAGCATTCTCAATTGAAATAAACTTGTTCTGATATAAACTTCACTTTAAATGACAAAACATAAAATAGTTCATTTCCAAAGCATATTTGTATTGTGGTTTTCCTCAAATTTGGTTATGAGATCTCTCTGGAGAATGGCTATAGACTGAGTCCCAGCCTGATGGTCTACCGTGCTTGTTTACAGTGAGTCTTTCACAAGATACTTCCTGATCCTGGTGGGCAATCTAGTGTCCAAGTATTCAAACTTGACCATATGTTACTTTCCCACAAGCTTGTTTATACTGGCAGATACATGTGTGGCTCTTGCTTGATCTGGGTCTTACCTGTAGCAAGAAAGCCACTCTGTATCAAGGCTCTATGAGAGCCTTGACCTAGTAAGAGTTGAAGTCAGGTGTGTGGCCTGGTGAGGCACAGAAGAGGCAATATGACAAGAGTACACAATGCATCGCTTACAGACCCTACAGAAGAGGGCAATACACCCACCATGATAATGGTGATGGGGCATCCAAAGCATATGTGTTTTGCCAGCAATGAGGTAGGGAGCCAGGGAGAGGGCATCCAAAGCATATGTGTTTTGCCAGCAATGAGGTAGGGAGCCGGGGAGAGGGCATCCAAAGCATATGTGTTTTGCCAGCAATGAGGTAGGGAGCCGGGGAGGAGGGCGAGGGAGGGAGAGGGAGAGAGAGAGTCAGAGTCAGAGTCAGAGTCAAAGGAACTTCAGGACCAGTGTTTATTGAAATCCAGGACATTATCACCAAAGCAGCTTTTCCACAGAGAATGTGATGAGGTGGTGTAGGGTGAGTAGATTTAAATAATTTGGAGTCCCACAGTGGCTGAGCTGATTTCCTGAACCCTCTCTGCGGGGTATCTTGTAGGGTACGTGAGTCAGTAGAGCCTTTCCACAGCTGCATCTAGCTGTCTCATGGGGAAGCATTCAAACAACAGCTGTGTAAGGCAGATATCTGGGTCAGCTACCACGAGGTACTAGATGAGGTACAAGACTGGAAACTGTTGAGATTGTGAGGCCTGAAGCCTACTAGCATAACCCCAGATTATTTTCTAATACTCAAGGGACATCTTTTACCCAGAAGAGTTTTTTGTTTGTTTTCTTGCTTGCTTTTCCAGCTGTTTTGCTGCAGGATAGTCAATGACTATCTAAACAGATGTGTTTCCACCCTCTCTGCCTCCCACACTGAAAAAAACCCTACCCATTACGCACTATTATAACGTGTGGAAATATCCCTAACACAAAACACAAACCATATGTTGTAGTGCATACAATAAATTGAATGTGGTTTACGTCAGAGCATCTCAACGATACTCCAAGAAAATATTCTGCGTATCTTTTAACCATATTCACTCTCCACTGAACATTAAAAAAAACAGTTATTTAACTTGTATGGCAATTTTGTGAAAAGCCTGTTGGGAGCAGGGGTGAGAAAATGAGGAAACAGAATCATTATTGTTATAACAGAATTGACCATGCTCTACCAAGGAGGGAAGAGGATAATAGAGCTTGTCTATTTGGTAATCAGCACATTCTGTGGCTTCCTTTGGATTTTAACAGACAGCAGGCGTGCTGGTTTGAAAAGATGTTATAACCTATATTCCACCCCCACTTAGTTCTATCCCTTTATCAGCTTTCTCCAAAGGTGGGAAGGCAACTTCAGCATTACTTACTCCTTCACAACAACACGCTAACATTTCAGCAAGGGGACCAGAAAGTGTAGTGTTTGTATCTTGGATGCAGTATCCCTAGTTAAAGCCAAAGGATTTGTTCATTTAGTACCAGAAATCGATGCCATTGCCCATTCATGTACTTCACCACTGAGCTATACTGCCAGCCCCTTAAAACTCTATCATTAAACAGAAGTTTTTGTCTTACTGATATTTCAGCTTTAAAAAATACACAGATGTGTGTAGTAATACACACCTGTTATTCCAGCACAGTGGAGACCAAGGCAGGAGGATTGTTAGTGCAAAACAAACATCTGGGTCACACATCAAGATGCTGGAAAAAAAACCCTCATTGGTCTGATTTAAGCTGAAAAGTTAAAGAACAGGGAAGGAGAAATACTTTTTTTTCTATAGGGCATACTAGAAATGAGGTCTCCTTTCAAATAAATGGTGAATGATGGAATCCATGGGTATCAGGTACTAAAGGCACTCCACATACACACTCAACAGATGCAGCCTTCTGGTTGTGAATCAACTATCAGCCTTCTGTCTGTGTTAACAAGGAGAAGGCCCCATAAACCCTTTCTCAATCTATTTGATCATGTTTAATCATGGCTCTGTAGTTCTAACCCCACAAAAACAAGGAATGCATTAAAGAAAGAAAATACATTTGGCCGAGTTGTGCTTCCAAATATTTAATTATAAACAAATGCATATCCTTCTCGCCTCCCCCCTCTCTTGTGAAAACCCCAGATCTAGATCTGAGTCTGATAGAGCACACCACACTTGTTGAGAACTTTGGTTGTATGTATTCTACGTGGATGAAAAAGCCCTCTTTGTGCCTGCAGGACAGATTTGATTTGATTTTGTTTTATTTTCATAGCGGTAGTTGGAATCGAATCTAAGGCCTAGCAAATGCTAGATGCATGCTTTACTAGGGAGCCATGTATCCCCCGTCCCATGGAAGACTTTAGAAGACTTAGTTATCTTGTTTTGTCCTCTGAACTGTTTTTGTTTTTCTCTAATTAATCACAGCTGTGAACACGTCTTTTATCTAGCTCAGGAGTCCTGTGTCAGTGCCATATTTGTATACAAAGTGGGTAGCAGTGTGAAGGCTGCTATGTAGCTGCCTGAGCTTGTTCCATTGGAAGTGCATCCCTGGCTCCAGCAGCAGGACCTGTTGGGAGCAATGCCCTTGAAGCCCTCCATTATTGATGTTATTATGGTTATCGTTAAGTATGACTGGGTTCATGGAAAATCCCCAGCCAGCTGCAGAAGACTAATACAAATGTGGTGGTCAGGATGAATGATATGATAACATCTGACGTTAAGATACCCAATGTGATGGCCTGTAACCTTTCTGAAAAACCAACATCCTGCTGACTAATAGATATGACAAACCTGTGACCTTTCTGACATCGTGTCAACATCAGCCGATTCCCTGACCACACGAATATTGTGTCCTTGGCCTGCGTAAATGTTTCACACTTCCCCCCTCCCTCTGTTACCCCTGTTATAGTATAAATTCAGCCCTGGGAAAAAATAAAATTGTCTCCTTGATCAGACTCTTGTCTTGGCGTCCTTCTTCGCATCTCTTGTCCTCCATTCTCTTCAGGTACACTCTGCCCCCGTCGTTGACAAGGACCCTTGTCTTGAGGGACACCACCTTTCAGAACATTGCTACCACAGAACAGAACTGACTCTATCTGGGCTACCAACCCTGGAAACAAATCCCATCAACATGACACAAGCTGATAGTCAGGCCTCAATTGCTAACCCCTGGCCAAGTATTTTGTGATTGGATGAAACTTGGGGTCTAGAAGTGTTCTGTGATCTGAGACAAGAAACTGATCACAAATCTTCAAATAACTGACAGAACCTCCACTTTTTCCTTCTTTTTTTTCTTTTGTTTTAAAATGTATTCTTCTCTCATAGTACATCCTGACCATAACCTACCTTTGCTCCATGCCTCTCTCCTCACCTCCCCATTCTCACTGCTCCTGCTTGCCTTCAGAAAAGAGCAGGCCTCCTGTGGATACCAAGCAAACATGGCATAACAAGATACAACAGGAGTAGGCCCAAGGTTGGACAAGGCAACACAAGGGTAGGAAGAGGGTCCAAGAGCAGGCAAAAGAGTCAGAGACAGCCTCACTACCACTATTAGGAGGCCCACAAAACACCAAGCTACACAAGAATAACATATGTGAGGGGCCCTAGGTAAGACCCATACAGGTTCCGTGATCATCACTTCAGTCTCTGTGAGCCCCTATGAGTTCTACTTAGTTCATTCTGTCATGTTCTCCTGGTGTCCTTTACCCCCCTGGCTCCTACAATCCTCCCTTCCCCTTTTCTGAGGGATTCTCCTAAGTCCAGCCAATTGTTTAGCTGTGGGTTTCTGCATCTGCTTTCATCAGCTGTCCAAGGAAGTTTCTCTGATAACAGTTGGGCAAGGTGCCAGTCTAGGAGTATAGCAGAACATCCTTAGGAATCATTCACTGACTTTTTCTTTTTGGCTCAGTCATGTTTGGTTCTACCATATGTCTCTGAACAATCCAGCTTCCAATATATAAAAATTGCTCTCTTTTTTTTTTGAGAATTTCACATGAGTACTGCATTTACATTATTTCTCCTCCCTCTCCTTCCTCCAACTCTTCACCATGTTCCTCCAACTCCCCACTCAAATTCACAACCTCTTATTCTTTAATATTGCCACACACACACACACACACACACACACACACACACACACACACATAGATGCATATACACCATCACTATTTTCTAAAAATCAGTATAAGGTGCTAGACTGGAATAATGCTGCAGGAAGTATTATTCCTGATATGCCAGCTTATTTTGTTGATACAAGACAGCAGCGAGGCCCACAGAGTCTTCAGCTCCTTCCTAACGTCCTTTGGCTTCCTTGAGTTTTGAGTTAGACATGACCAGTTCCTGATCTCCAGTCTACCAATGTCTGCAGGTGACCCATATCACTGAAGCTGGCAATGATGTCTAAAACACGGATTCCTGTTTGTACTTCGAGGTTACACCTTCTCTTTGTTCTCTCCTATTTCATCTCTAACTTTCCTTTCTAATTACTGGGCCCTGTTATCTAGAGGAACCTCAGAGTTGTCACCAATCATATGCAGCCACCATAAGTCAATATGTGTACCATCAAGCTTGGTATTAAGAATTGTTGTGAGACAAATAATCACTCAGTGCACAGGATGACAAAAATGTTAGCATCTTGACACTTGGGCTTCATTACTCCTAATGCAGGGCTCTGAAATGCTATGGCTTGACAATAAATGCATCTATTCATATTGGCACGGACATTTAATCATGGTAACTGGGAGGCTGAAGCAAGAGAATTGCAAGTTTGGGGCTTACCTGAGCTACATAGTGAGTTCCAAGTTAGCCTGGGCCACATAGCATTTTACTTTCTCAAAATAAGAGGGTGGAGCCCCACATGGTGGCACATGCCTTTAATTCCAACACTGGAGAAGCAAAGGCAGGAGGATTCCCTCTGTGAGTTCGAGGTCAGCATGGTCTCTCTACATAAATTCAAGCCAGTCAGGGCTACGTAGTGGAACCCTGTCTCGAACCACCAAAACATTAAAAAAATAAAAAGTTGGTTGAGGATTAGAAGAGATGCACACAATTCTTAGGCACAGTAAGTATTGAGGAGTAGCCCAGAGAAGGCTCTGCTTGTGGAATGTTGTCATTGGCCAAAGCGAAGGTCTGAGTGAACAGAAGATGATGTTTGTATCCCTTGAGGGGTGAACTTCCCTTAAGTGGTGGAATGACATGGGGTTCTGTAAGTCATCTCCTTTGCTGTGAAGTTCAGACAACTAATCCAGAATTGTTATGCATTCCAAAGTGAAGTTATCCTGTGGAACACCACATTTTCCATTGAAGTCTTCCTCCATGATGCTCACTCTCTAAAGTCCTTAATTCAGAGAAAAAGACCCGCAGTAAATAAGTTCTTAAAAGAATAATAGGTACTATTTCCACAAAACCTGATCTGAAACATCACCACATATAAACTGCCTTCTACCATTCCCTAAGAGAGTACACCAAGTACCGTCTACTAAATGAATCTAGCTTGTATTTCTTTTAATCTCTAGATGATGTGTGGACGTCTTTACTGCAAAAACATTCCTTGTCATTTCTTGATTCCTCTGAAAGAAGAAAAAGAAATTATCTGGCCTTCCTCTCCATCCCATACTTAGCATGATGGTGGCGGTAAACATTGTCCCTACTCAGAAAGGAAAAGGGCATGAAATAGTCACTAGATAAAGCACTTCCAAAATCCCACCCTGCAGAGAAGTGGAAGTACTTTTTTTGTAAGTGAAGAAAATTCTGAACCAGGCCCTAACATCAAGACAAATTCTATTATTCGCTGACCTTTATGGTCCTTAGATCTTCCTTTTGGCAGTTCTTTCTTTTCTACTTTGTTCTTTGTCATGCCTAGGTAAGGTATTGAAGGACATATATGTCCTCCTTCCATATGTGTTAACTTTTCTGCTTTATTTTTGACAATTGGGTAATCAAAGGTAGTGTTAAATGTATATTATATATATAATATATTATATATATTTGAAAGAAAAAACATACAGTTTCAAGATGGTTATTAAGTCTTAAGTAGTCAAAGAATTCTGTTTAATGTTTCATTTGTTTTACTCAGAATCGTGACTACTCTCATGGTGTGCAACTCTTAACTGGCTAGGAGTCGGGTGGGACAAATGGTTCAGCAGTTATGAGCACTAGATGCTCTTCATGAGGACCAGTGTTTGGTCCCCAGTACTTGTATAGCAGCTTATAGCTGTCTGTGACTCCAGTTCCAGGGAATCTGGCACCCTCCTCTTCTGATCTCTGTGAGCACAAGAAATGTACACAGTACACACATATACATATAAACAAAACTCTCATGCACACAAAGTTAAAATAACATTTATGAAGCATATTAGTGAAGAGATGAATAAATAAAAGCCACTGTATCCTTGTAATGGAAGATTATTTGTCCAAAATAGAATGAAATTGTAACACCTGCTACAGAGTGGATGATGCTGAGAAACATTTTGTTAAGTGACAGAAGTCAAATGCCAGTGTTCTAAGATTGTATAGTTCTATTTGTATCAGAATACACAAGCACAGAGAAAATGTACAGTAATGTTTATTTTTTATTATGTCAAATGTGTGTGTGCATGCATGTACACACACACACACACACACACACACACACACACACACACACACACACACACATGAATGCAGGTGCCTTCAAATGCCAGAAATGTCAGATTACTTGGAAGTGCAGGTACATTTTTGTTGTTGTGTTTTTTGTTTGTTTGTTTTTAGATGTCTGATGTCCATGCTAGAAATCAAACCTAGAAAGGTCCTTTGATAAACCAGTATGTGTTCTTAACCATGAGCCATCTCAAGCACCATATATTCTCAAGTACCATATATTGGGTTTGGGGAGGTATGCCAAAGAGAAAATGAGAAATGGCTGCTAATTATTATAGTATTTCCTTTGGGGATGATGAAAGTGTATTGGTTTTACAATTTTTAACATAACTGCTATTTTGTACATGTCAAAATATAAGCATATTAGGGTTGTTGATATAGTTCATTCTGTATTATGCACATACAGTCCTAGCACTGGTGAAGTGAAGACAGGAAGATCCACGAGACTTCCTGGCCAGTCACCCCAGACTAGTAGGTGAGCTCCAAGCAAACCTGTGTTTAAAAAAAAAGGTGGAGGTTCCTGAGGATGGACATGTGAGCTTGACCTCTGTCCTTCACACACAAATACAAATACACATACACATACACATACACACACACACATACACATACACACACACACGCGCATGCACGCACACATACACATTCACACCAGAACACATGAACACGAATGCATACATGTTCAAAATTGTGGTAAAATGCAATTACACTTGACTATATTGAATGGCCATGTCTGTGGTTATTTTGGTTATAGTGTGTAGATTTGGCACATGTTTTGTCGGTTTCATTTCTCTCTTTCTTCATATATAATGAGTGGATATAATCCCTCTCATCATAAATATGGATGCACAGCATCCCTCTTTTTATATATGCAATGCTGAAGAAATCCAGAGAGGATAAAGAAGGCCATAATCACATTTATGTTTTTCCCTATCCTGAACTTTACTATATTTAGGAGGGATGATTTATTGGATTGCAATTTGAATAAATATATCAGAAATACTTGAAATACACATTTTACTTACGTTTTTGCATATGTTTATACCTTGTCCATAATTTATCCATCACTCCTCAAAATTTACCTACACCTCTTCACCCCCTCCCCCTAGCAATCACTATAATGGTTTCTGAGTATAGATTCATTTGCAGATTCTAGAATACATGTGTCTTAGGGTTTTACTGCTGTGAACAGACACCATGACCAAGGCAAATCTTAGACAGAACATTTAATTGGGGGTCACTTACACATCCAGAGGTTCAGTCCATTATCATCATGGTGGGAAGCATGGCAATGTGTAGGCAGATGTGCTGGAGGAGCCAAGAGTTCTACATCTTGATCTGAACGCAACGAGGAAGAGACTGACTTCAGCAGGCAGCCATGAAGGTCTGATTCCACACTAGGAAGAGCTTGAGCACTAGGATAGCATAAGGCCCACCCAACAGTGATGCACTTCTTCCAACAAGGTCACACCTACACTAACGAGGCCACACCTTCTGATAGTGCCACTTCCCATTTGCCAAGCACATTCAAGCCACCACAACATGTAAATGGGCTCAGACAGTATGTGCACCTTCTGTGCAACTTCATTCACTCAAAATTACAGTGAGTAGAATGACTGGATCCCATGATTAACACAGATGTATTAACTTCTTAGGAAACTGCCTAGCTCTTTTAGCTATGTCGTCCTTAACAGTGTATGAGGATTTCATTTGAGCCATATTTTTTCCAACAGTTAGTACTCCTGATCACTATTTTACATTTTAGTCATTGTAAATAGGAAGAGTCACAGCTTATTGTTCCTCAAAAAGAGAATTCAGATCAGGAACCTGGAGCTAGAAGCTGAGGCAGAGAACATGGGGGAATGCTGCTTACTGACTTGCTCTTCATGGCTTGGTCAGCCTGCTTTCTTATGCATCTGAGGACCAACTGCCTAGGGATAGCATTGCCCACAGTGGCAGTTACATTAATGATTAACCAAGAAAATAACCCACAAACATGCTTATAGACCAATCTGATGGTGACAAATTTCAATGTTTTTTTTCTTCCCAAGTGACTCTAATATGTGTTGAAGTGACAAAAATCTCACCAGTACAAAGGACAATGATTTTTTCTTCAAGTATGGTATTAACTGTCAACCCCTTGAAGGGTCTTTTATCTTTGCTGAATTGATGTTTCATTCTTGGCTTAGCTTGCTGAACTATCTTATCAGAAATATAATAGTCTGCATCTGCTGAGAGCATCGATTTCTTTATTGATCTGTTAATATGGAGAATTATCTTGTTAAGTAATGGATGATAAAATTTATTTCGGTTCCTAGGATAAACCCCAACTAGTTATGATGATTCAATTTTATATTAAATCATTTTATTTAATTTCCAAAAATATAAGAAATTTTATATTTATTTTATGAGGGAAATTGGTCATCGTTTTCTCTTTAGTAATGTCTTTTGCTGTCAAAGTTATTCTGGCCTCATAGAATGAACAGAGACTTACTCTTCCCCTGCTCAATTTTCTCTGAAAGTTGGTGAGAATACAATCTCTTCCTTGAGATGGGTCTGGATTTTTCTTTGTGGAAAGTCCTTTACCATTAGAACTATCTGTGTGATTCCATTTAAATAGAAGAAGGTCCAGGAATATATAGAACACACAGGTTCATAAGTATCTGAGTCAGCAGGTAAGAGTACTTAACGATGCAAGCATGAAGACCTGAATTCAAATCTACATCATCAATGTCAAAAGTCATGCATGTATGGCTGCACATGCCTATAATTCAAACACTGTAGAAGACAGAGACAAGAGTATCATCACTAGGGCTTACTGACCACTAGCCTCACACCAGAATCAATGAGAGAAATATTGTCTTAAACTATCAAGCCTTGGAGTGATGGAGTTTGATCCCCAATGTCCCCTTCTGTCTTCTTCAGGAGTGTAGATTCAGACAAACCTGTATACATATGTGTGAGTGCACCACACTCATGCATACATGAACAATTTAAGGAATTTTGTAAAGGAACACAAGGTCTTTCTGAAAATGTATAGAAAGTTGTGCATACATTAGAAATTGCTGAAACCTTGCTTTAAGCTCTGGTGGCTTAGCAGTTACATTATTATGATCATCTGTTCCCTTCAGGGCACTGCTTTTATCATGCAAGTCTGAAAATATCTCATTGCCAGGGAGCTATGACTCTGTTCTCTGCTCAATAGAAACTTAATTTTCTTTCTTTCTTTCTTTTTTTTTTTTTGGTTCTTTTTTTCGGAGCTGGGGACCGAACCCAGGGCCTTGCGCTTCCTAGGCAAGCGCTCTACCACTGAGCTAAATCCCCAACCCCCTTAATTTTCTACTCCTATGGCTTCTGCTTGACATTTGTAAAGGACTTCATCCAAGTTTGGCTTGGGCAGGGAAAGTGCTCTAGGGTGGATCCAAGATGAAACTGGCTTCTTCATCTTATGGAAACACAAACACCATGATTCTTCCTGTCTTCTACTATAAATATTCCAGTGTCTGTGGCAGCTTCTCTTGGCTACAGAACTGTTTAAATGTTTCCTAACCATCAATATTTGACCTCCAAACAGGCCCAAGATGTTTAAATTTTATTAACATTTTATGTTAGTCACATTAATTTATCACTCATGCCAGATAACCTTATTTGATCATGACTGAGATTTTTAGTGGAAACTGTCTTCTCGGTTTCCGATACTCAGTTCATGTACTCAGGTATATGGCATGTGCAGCAAACTGGATCCACTGTGTCTTGATTAGGTCTCTGTAGCTGTGATAAACACCATGACAAAAAGCAACTTGGGGGCAGTAGAAATAATGTAAATGGGGAAGTCCCACACCCGCGGATCCCGGCCCGCAGCAGCTCTCTGTTCCCAGACCCCGTGGGAGAGAGACCCGACTGCCTGGTCAGGTGGGCACTCCTGAGGCTGCAGAGTGGAAGAGACCGCCAACACTGCTCACCCCTGCCCACATCCCTGGCCCAAGAGGAAACTGAATAAGGCCTCTGGGCTCCCGTGGGGGAGGGCCCAGGAGCGGCAGGACCCCTGCCTGAGACACCGCCGGAACCTGAAAGAAACAGACCAGATAAACAGTTCTCTGCACCCAAATCCCGTGTGAGGGAGAGCTAAACCTTCAGAGAGGCAGACAAGCCTGGGAAACCAGAAGAGACTGCTCTCTATACATAGATCTCGGACGCCAGAGGAAAACACCAAAGGCCATCTGGAACCCTGGTGCACTGAAGCTCCCGGAGGGGCGGCACAGGTCTTCCTGGTTGCTGCCGCTGCAGAGAGCCCCTGGGCAGCACCCCGCGAGCGAACTTGAGCCTCGGGACCACAGGTAAGACCAACTTGTCTGTTGCAAGAAGGCTGCCTGGTGAAATCGGGACACACAGAGGCAGAATTCCTCTAGGATCGGGCACGTCCTGTGTTTACCGGAAGTCCCACACCCGCGGATCCCGGCCCGCAGCAGCTCTCTGCCCCCAGACCCCGTGGGAAAGAGACCTCTCCGCCTGGTCAGGTGGGCACACCTGAGGCTGCATAAGCTCCCGGAAGGGGCGGCACAGGTCTTCCTGGTTGCTGCCGCCGCAAAGAGCCCGTGGGCAGCACCCCGCGAGCGACCTTGAGCCCCGGGACCACAGGTAACACCAACTTTTCTGCTGCAAGAAAGCTGCCTGGTGAACTCAAGACACAGGCCCACAGGAACAGCTGAAGACCTGTAGAGAGGAAAAACTACACGCCCGAAAGCAGAACACACTGTCCCCATAACTGACTGAAAGAGAGGAAAACAGGTCTACAGCACTCCTGACACACAGGCTTATAGGACAGTCTAGCCACTGTCAGAAATAGCAGAACAAAGTAACACTAGAGATAATATGATGGCGAGAGGCAAGCGCAGGAACACAAGCAACAGAAACCAAGACTACATGGCATCATCGGAGCCCAATTCTCCCACCAAAACACCCATGGAAGATCCAAACACACCAGAAAAGCAAGATCTAGTTTCAAAATCATATTTGATCATGATGCTGGAGGACTTCAAAAAAGACGTGAAGAACTCCCTTAGGGAAACACAGGAAAACATTAATAAACAAGTAGAAGCCTACAGAGAGGAATCGCAAAAATCCCTGAAAGAATCGCAGAAATCCCTGAAAGAATTCCAGGAAAACACAATCAAACAGTTGAAGGAATTAAAAATGGAAATAGAAGCAATCAAGAAAGAACACATGGAAACAACCCTGGATATAGAAAACCAAAAGAAGAGACAAGGAGCTGTAGATACAAGCTTCACCAACAGAATACAAGAGATGGAAGAGAGAATCTCAGGAGCAGAAGATTCCATAGAAATCATTGACTCAACTGTCAAAGATAATGTAAAGCGGAAAAAGCTACTGGTCCAAAACATACAGGAAATCCAGGACTCAATGAGAAGATCAAACCTAAGGATAATAGGTATAGAAGAGAGTGAAGACTCCCAGCTCAAAGGACCAGTAAATATCTTCAACAAACTCATAGAAGAAAACTTCCCTAACCTAAAAAAAGAGATACCCATAGACATACAAGAAGCCTACAGAACTCCAAATAGATTGGACCAGAAAAGAAACACCTCCCGTCACATAATTGTCAAAACACCAAACGCACAAAACAAAGAAAGAATATTAAAAGCAGTAAGGGAAAAAGGTCAAGTAACATATAAAGGCAGACCTATCAGAATCGCACCAGACTTCTCGCCAGAAACTATGAAGGCCAGAAGATCCTGGACTGATGTCATACAGACCCTAAGAGAACACAAATGCCAGCCCAGGTCACTGTATCCTGCAAAACTCTCAATTAACATAGATGGAGAAACCAAGATATTCCATGACAAAACCAAATTTACACAATATCTTTCTACAAATCCAGCACTACAAAGGATAATAAATGGTAAAGCCCAACATAAGGAGGCAAGCTATACCCTAGAAGAAGCAAGAAACTAATCGTCTTGGCAACAAAACAAAGAGAGTGAAAGCACACAAACATAACCTCACATCCAAATATGAATATAACGGGAAGCAATAATCACTATTCCTTAATATCTCTCAACATCAATGGCCTCAACTCCCCAATAAAAAGAAATAGATTAACAAACTGGATACGCAACGAGGACCCTGCATTCTGCTGCCTACAGGAAACACACCTCAGAGACAAAGACAGACACTACCTCAGAGTGAAAGGCTGGAAAACAACTTTCCAAGCAAATGGTCAGAAGAAGCAAGCTGGAGTAGCCATTCTAATATCAAATAAAATCAATTTCCAACTAAAAGTCATCAAAAGAGATAAGGAAGGACACTTCATATTCATCAAAGGAAAAATCCACCAAGATGAACTCTCAATCCTAAATATCTATGCCCCAAATACAAGAGCACCTACATACGTAAAAGAAACCTTACTAAAGCTCAAAACACACATTGCACCTCACACAATAATAGTGGGAGACTTCAACACCCCACTCTCATCAATGGACAGATCATGGAAACAGAAATTAAACAGTGATGTCGACAGACTAAGAGAAGTCATGAGCCAAATGGACTTAACGGATATTTATAGAACATTCTATCCTAAAGCAAAAGGATATACCTTCTTCTCAGCTCCTCATGGTACTTTCTCCAAAATTGACCATATAATTGGTCAAAAAACGGGCCTCAACAGGTACAGAAAGATAGAAATAATCCCATGCGTGCTATTGGACCACCACGGCCTAAAACTGGTCTTCAATAACAATAAGGGAAGAATGCCCACATATACGTGGAAATTGAACAATGCTCTACTCAATGATAACCTGGTCAAGGAAGAAATAAAGAAAGAAATTAAAGACGTTTTAGAATTTAATGAAAATGAAGGTACGACATACCCAAACTTATGGGACACAATGAAAGCTGTGCTAAGAGGAAAACTCATAGCGCTGAGTGCCTGCAGAAAGAAACAGGAAAGAGCATATGTCAGCAGCTTGACAGCACACCTAAAAGCTCTAGAACAAAAAGAAGCAAATACACCCAGGAGGAGTAGAAGGCAGAAAATAATCAAACTCAGAGCTGAAATCAACCAAGTAGAAACAAAAAGGACCATAGAAAGAATCAACAGAACCAAAAGTTGGTTCTTTGAGAAAATCAACAAGATAGATAAACCCTTAGCCAGACTAACGAGAGGACACAGAGAGTGCGTCCAAATTAACAAAATCAGAAACGAAAATGGCGACATAACTACAGAATCAGAGGAAATTCAAAAAATCATCAGATCTTACTATAAAAACCTATATTCAACAAAACTTGAAAATCTTCAGGAAATGGACAATTTCCTAGACAGATACCAGGTATTGAAGTTAAATCAGGAAAAGATAAACCAGTTAAACAACCCCATAACTCCTAAGGAAATAGAAGCAGTCATTAAAGGTCTCCCAACCAAAAAGAGCCCAGGTCCAGATGGGTTTAGTGCAGAATTCTATCAAACCTTCATAGAAGACCTCATACCAATACTATTCAAACTATTCCACAAAATTGAAACCGATGGATCACTACCGAATACCTTCTACGAAGCCACAATTACTCTTATACCTAAACCACACAAAGACACAACAAAGAAAGAGAACTTCAGACCAATTTCCCTTATGAATATCGACGCAAAAATACTCAACAAAATTCTGGCAAACCGAATTCAAGAGCACATCAAAACAATCATCCACCATGATCAAGTAGGCTTCATCCCAGGCATGCAGGGATGGTTTAATATACGGAAAACCATCAACGTGATCCATTATATAAACAAACTAAAAGAACAGAACCACATGATCATTTCATTAGATGCTGAGAAAGCATTTGACAAAATTCAACACCCCTTCATGATAAAAGTCCTGGAAAGAATAGGAATTCAAGGCCCATACCTAAACATAGTAAAAGCCATATACAGCAAACCAGTTGCTAACATTAAACTAAATGGAGAGAAACTTGAAGCAATCCCACTAAAATCAGGGACTAGACAAGGCTGCCCACTCTCTCCCTACTTATTCAATATAGTTCTTGAAGTTCTAGCCAGAGCAATCAGACAACAAAAGGAGGTCAAGGGGATACAGATCGGAAAAGAAGAGGTCAAAATATCACTATTTGCAGATGATATGATAGTATATTTAAGTGATCCCAAAAGTTCCACCAGAGAACTACTAAAGCTGACAAACAACTTCAGCAAAGTGGCTGGGTATAAAATTAACTCAAATAAATCAGTTGCCTTCCTCTATATAAAAGAGAAACAAGCCGAGAAAGAAATTAGGGAAACGACACCCTTCATAATAGACCCAAATAATATAAAGTACCTCGGTGTGACTTTAACCAAGCAAGTAAAAGATCTGTACAATAAGAACTTCAAGGGGCTGGAGAGATGGCTCAGTGGTTAAGAGCACCCGACTACTCTTCCAGAGGTCCTGAGTTCAATTCCAGCAACCACATGGTGGCTCACAACCATGTATAATGAGATCTGCTGCCCTCTTCTGGTGTATCTGAAGACAGCTACAGTGTACTTATATATAATAAATGAATAAATCTTTAAAAAAAAAAAAAGAACTTCAAGACACTGAGGAAAGAAATTGAAGAAGACCTCAGAAGATGGAAAGATCTCCCATGCTCCTGGATTGGCAGGATTAATATAGTAAAAATGGCCATTTTACCAAAAGCAATCTACAGATTCAATGCAATCCCCATCAAAATACCAATCCAATTCTTCAAAGAGTTAGACAGAACAATTTGCAAATTCATCTGGAATAACAAAAAACCCAGGATAGCTAAAGCTATCCTCAACAATAAAAGGACTTCAGGGGGAATCACTACCCCTGAACTCAAGCAGTATTACAGAGCAATAGTGATAAAAACTGTCTGGTATTGGTACAGAGACAGACAGATAGACCAATGGAATAGAATTGAAGACCCAGAAATGAACGCACACACCTATGGTCACTTGATTTTTGACAAAGGAGCCAAAACCATCCAATGGAAAAAAGATAGCATTTTCAGCAAATGGTGCTGGTTCAACTGGAGGTCAACATGTAGAAGAATGCAGATGGATCCATGCTTATCACCCTGTACAAAGCTTAAGTCCAAGTGGATCAAGGACCTCCACATCAAACCAGACACACTCAAACTAATAGAAGAAAAACTAGGGAAGCATCTGGAACACATGGGCACTGGAAAAAATTTCCTGAACAAAACACCAATGGCTTACGCTCTAAGATCCAGAATCGACAAATGGGATCTCATAAAACTGCAAAGCTTCTGTAAGGCAAAGGACACTGTGGTTAGGACAAAATGGCAACCAACAGATTGGGAAAAGATCTTTACCAATCCTACAACAGATAGAGGCCTTATATCCAAAATATACAAAGAACTCAAGAAGTTAGACCGCAGGGAAACAAATAACCCTATTAAAAAATGGGGTTCAGAGCTAAACAAAGAATTCACAGCTGAGGAATGCCGAATGGCTGAGAAACACCTAAAGAAATGTTCAACATCTTTAGTCATAAGGGAAATGCAAATCAAAACAACCCTGAGATTTCACCTCACACCAGTGAGAATGGCTAAGATCAAAAACTCAGGTGACAGCAGATGCTGGCGAGGATGTGGAGAAAGAGGAACACTCCTTCATTGTTGGTGGCATTGCAGACTGGTACAACCATTCTGGAAATCAGTCTGGAGGTTCCTCAGAAAATTGGACATTGAACTGCCTGAGGATCCAGCTATACCTTTCTTGGGCATATACCCAAAAGATGCCTCAACATATAAAAGAAACACGTGCTCCACTATGTTCATTGCAGCCTTATTTATAATAGCCAGAAACTGGAAAGAACCCAGATGCCCTTCAACAGAGGAATGGATACAGAAAATGTGGTACATCTACACAATGGAATATTACTCAGCTATCAAAAACAACGAGTTTATGAAATTCGTAGGCAAATGGTTGGAACTGGAAAATATCATCCTGAGTGAGCTAACCCAATCACAGAAAGACATACATGGTATGCACTCATTGATAAGTGGCTATTAGCCCAAATGCTTGAATTACCCTAGATCCCTAGAACAAACGAAACTCAAGACGGATGATCAAAATGTGAATGCTTCACTCCTTCTTTAAATGAGGAAAAAGAATACCCTTGGCAGGGAAGGGAGAGGCAAAGATTAAAACAGAGACTGAAGGAACACCCATTCAGAGCCTGCCCCACATGTGGCCCATACATATACAGCCACCCAATTAGACAACATGGATGAAGCAAAGAAGTGCAGACTGACAGGAGCCGGATGTAGATCGCTCCTGAGAGTCACAGCCAGAATACAGCAAATACAGAGGCGAATGCCAGCAGCAAACCACTGAACTGAGAATAGGTCCCCCAGTGAAGGAATCAGAGAAAGAACTGGAAGAGCTTGAAGGGGCTCGAGACCCCATATGTACAACAATGTCAAGCAACCAGAGCTTCCAGGGACTAAGCCACTACCTAAAGACTATACATGGACTGACCCTGGACTCTGACCTCATAGGTAGCAATGAATATCCTAGTAAGAGCACCAGTGGAAGGGGAAGCCCTGGGTCCTGCTAAGACTGAACCCCCAGTGAACTAGACTATGGGGGGGAGGGCGGCAATGGGGGGAGGGTTGGGAGGGGAACACCCATAAGGAAGGGGAGGGGGGAGGGGGATGTTTGCCCGGAAACCGGGAAAGGGAATAACACTCGAAATGTATATAAGAAATACTCAAGTTAATAAAAAAGAAAAGAAAAAAGAAAAGAAAAAAAAAGCAACTTGGGGAGGAAAGCGTATATTTCATCTTACAACTCCTAGTTCATACTCCATTACTCAGGGAACTCACAACAGGAATTCAAGGCAAGAATCTGGGGGCAGGCACTGGTGCAAAGGCTGTGTAGGAATACTGCTTGCTGGCTTGCTCCCCTTCACTTGATATACACCTCAGGAGCAAGTGCCCAGAGGTCGCACCACCCACAATGAACTGGACTCTTCCACTTCAATCATGAATCAAGAAAATGCCCTACAGGCCTGCCTAAAGCCCAATATTATGGAGGCATTTTTCTCAATTGAAGTTACCTCATCCCAAGTGACTAACTTATGTCAAGTTGACAAAAACTAATCACACACTCTGTTTAGTTGCTTATTGAAGATGCTCTTTTTTCTGTATTAAATCATGCATAAATGTATAAGACTAGTCAACCTACTCTGAGATCCTCAAAGTAGGGCATCTCTTTCTGTTTCCAAAACAACTCTCTATTACCATTGTACTCCAGCCTAGAATAAAGGGAAACTCTCAGAAACACACATGAACTTCCTCTGTGGAGTGATACCTTGGAAGCAGCATATTTTTGCTTACCTGCGTGAGTGAGCAAAGTTTAGTCTCATGAGCACATTAAATTTCAAAGGATTATAAAATATCATCCCGAGTTGAGAAACCTAGTACCTGGCTAAAACAAGGGAGCTAGATATATTACTAAAGAAAGGGAGACTGGATAGTAGTGAAGGGGGTTAGGGTTTCAGAAGAGTACTGTGTTGGCAGGAAAGCAGGGGTGTTGGTATAAGCAAGAAATGGACACTGTGGTGGAAGGGGTATAGGACTGCTATGTAAGCTCTATGAGGATAATTGGGGTGCTGTTGTAAGAGTTAAAGGCATAACCATATGTCATTTCTTGCTTTTGAGTGTAGCGTCTATGTCCTATATCCAAGAAAATGTAGCTGTCTTCCATTGTGTAGAAGAAACGAGGAAAAATCAGATGGGTGCCACCTTTCTGCAAATCCTTGGGGCTACAATTTGGAAAGAAAGAAATTTGAGCTCTCATATTATCCAATACTTTTTTTAATTTGAACAGTTTTCTAAAAAGAGCTGGGACGTGTTTAGAAAAGGCACACAACTAAGACCGAATACATGTCTATCACAGCTGTCACTTAAAATAGTTTTCAGAAGAATGAGTCTATTGTTCGCTTTCTTTGGCAGTTCCAAATACAAGTAAGGTTGGTGCAAAGGCACCACCATTGTCCCCCATATCCTGCCACTAACTAGATTTGGCTGAGGTCACTGCATTGATGTTTGCATTTTCCCTTTCTCCTCCTCCTCAATGTTTGTATGTTTATTTCCTAAGCCAGGTCATATTTGGCTGATGCCCTGGCTAGGCTTTCAAAAGGCAACTAAGAGAATGAAGTCTAACTCAACAGATCTATACAGAAACACAGCTACCTCTGTGAAGGTGCCAGGGCCTTAGTGAGGCTTTCGGGTACAATGTGCATGGCCTCTGCTTCTGTTTGCCTTGCAGCTATTTTTATTCTCCTCTTCATGTGTCTCCTCTCCGTGCTCTAATCTGAGCATGCAGAGAAAAACCTATAACATTTCAGGTGCCACACTCATACAGATCATCATAGGAGAAAAGCAGTTTTCCTCGACTATATGAGTTATAGGATTATAGTGAGAATACACTATGCAGCATGTAACTATCTTTATGACTGAAGGAGTTATTATCCCTATATGCTGGGAGTATTTTCAATAGAATAGCTGCCGATGTTGATGCTTTATGGAAATTCCCTTTGTGGAAGATACCTGCCCTGTCCAAGATGCTCTTCCCTTCTTGGTAGCAGTGAATGGCTAATAATTCTTTGCCCCCAGTTGTGTCAGTTCAAGTCTCCTCATTGCAACTCGAAACAAATGACTAACTCTACCTTCAGAGTTCCTTACCATGGGGTGTTCACTGAAACCACATCACGGCCTTTACTCTCATCCCACAACTGTCCAAGTGCACTCCTTTGTGAACTTCCTGCATGCTCGTTGCTGCATCAGAGAACCTTATGTGCAATAAGTGAAGAAACCTTTCCCAGATCTTCTCTCCTACTTTGGTGTCCTTCATAACAAATACATACCTGTAACACATCGATTCCTGTTAGGGGGAACAACACTGTCAAAAATGGATTACAAGTGGATTTTCCCTCTAAGCCGGATTGGAATCAATGTATCTTACCTAAGTCTTATAATGAAGACATTAGAACTGACCCAAACTGGGGTTCTGGCAGCAGTGGATGGTATGCAAGGGATGCCATGTTGGCAGCCAACAGTATCTGAAGCATCAGCTTCCTGCTTCTAGGTTTTTCTTATTCATTGTACTCTCTGACATAGCTAAGCCATCAGGCATGGTTTTATTCATGTAATGGATAACAATACGTACACATACTGTTTATATATGTATTATAAATGATATAAACCTTCTAAAAAGCCTTCAGTGGATATTCATAGTTCATGTTATAGATTATTTTAATTTTCTCATTATAGTGCTTAGTATTCTCTAAATGGTGAGTGAACATAAGACCATCACACATTGTGTTTTAAGTCATTAATATTTTTGTGAGAAATGTTGTCTCGAATATGTATTAAAACTTTCATAAGTAGCTATGTTGGAACTGTTATTTCAAGCTTCCTCATGGAAGATTTTCCAAAACTTATATAAACAAAAGAATTAATAAGTAAGTAAGTAAAATAGGTTGAGTACTTGGCATGTTCTCCTTACTGAGTCTGAGTCCAAGGACCATGATGAGTAAATGGAACACTATCTCCATTTGCACCTAAACACTTTCAGCCCGTTGGGAAATGCAATGAGACAAATTATAGCCTGGGTCCAAGTACTTCATACAAATAGATTGATGCTATTAAGCAGGGATTTTCGTTATCTAATGTTGTGTAATGACTCAAGTCAAAATTGAAACAACACTCATCATTTCTTGCCTGTGAGTCACTTTGTCTTACTTGGACAGTTTTCATACATGACCTTTCATGACTCTGCAGTGGACCAGTGATTGGAATTATGGTAATCTTGAGTGTTTCCGTTTCCTTATTTCTATGTCTTAAGACTGAGGAAAAGACTGTAGAAACCCTATATGGTAAGAATGGCAATGTCACATAGTAAGAATAGCATAAGTAACGTTAGAGATGGCTATAGCCATTTTGAAAAATTCATAGCATATGGCATATAAGAATGACTTGCTAGGACCAGGGGTAGTTTTCTGAAGAAGATTAATATAAGGTCTGAAAACAACGACATGTTCTGTCAAAAAAAAGGAATAGGAAAAATAAGAAGAAAAAATATGAAATAGAACAGAACAGCTCTTGGGACAGAAAAGATGGATGAGGTGAGTTGATGTTGTGTAGTTGGGACACAGGGTTCAGATTAAACAGAACTTTCTTGTCTATATTCAGAGTTTCTTTCTTTAATCCATAAACATGCCAGGGTCTTAAGTAGTCAAGTGGCAGTTGATTCAATTATACTAAATGAAGAGAATAATGAGGTTGCAGAAGGAACAGGAATAGATGCAGAGAATTACTTAGGTGGCCATGGATAGCACTTCAGGTGAGACATGATTGGAGGTAGCACTGGCTAAAAAGAGCTGCAAGGAAGATGGAGAGACATAGCTAGACTCATGCACTCTAAGGAAGAAAAATCAATGAGACTTACAGATTGGTTGGTGAATGGGATGTAGTGGACGTCATGAATCAAGAGTAGATTTTGGTGCCAACCACAGAGATGCAGAAAAAGAAAGATAAATTTGAAAAGTTGAGGTCCAGTATATGTGGAGTTGGAGGTAAACTTAAACAATCAAAATTAATATAATTAGTAGTACACATTAGTTTACTGACACCTTATAGCTGGTCATATTACTAGAAGTAGTAAGTTGTTACCAGTAAATCAGTAGTGAATATTCTCTAGGTGAATATAAGAGTAATAATAAAAATATGTCTACTGGGGTCAACAGTGTGCAAGTCATGTCATTACAACAGGAGTTGTTTTTCCTTGGAAGTATGATTCTGGAAGTTATTGTGCTACTTTTCCTCAAGAAATAAACAGATGTATATTCATTTCAGATCAGGGACTAATTTCAAAACAAAGAAATAATTACACTCAAGTCCCGCTTAGTGAACAAATGAATTTAATTGAGATTATTTAAAGAGCATGGATAAGAAGTTATTTGCAAGAGTCTGGTAAATTTGGGAGTGGCTATACCACTTAAAAATTCTGTTCTTTCCCTTTCAACTTGTTAGCTGCTTGAAGACCCTTAGAGAGGGACAAGGCCTTGTATGTCCCTTTCCCCTCCATGAATGCATGTTAATTAATGCAGTTTTATGCAGATATTCAAAGCTGCTGAGAATTCAAGAAAGTAATGGCCATATCATATCTTAGAGACAGCCTTTCACAACTGAAGCAGAAGTTTAGAGAGCTTTTGGGGGAGTTGAAGATAAACTAAGCAATGAGGTCGTGTAATATAACCTACTGAGAATAAGATATATTGAACACTAAATTTCACAGTACTAGATCATATGCCCTAAAGACATCACAGTGTTTCTTTTTAAAAGAAGGGAGTGTGAGGCAAATGGAGAACTTCATATATCTTATGTGATATAGACAAACACAATTTGAAATTACTATTCTGCCCTGGGCAGATGTTGGATGCAGAGCAAATCAGGGAAGCTTTAGACAGCTATATGAAAAATATTCTATAGTTCAAAATCTTTATTTGGCTTGAATAGTGCTCCGCTCTTGTGCAAACCATGCAACACTCCCATGGGTCAATTTTGCTTGGCTATTTGCTAGGGTCAGAGAAAGACTGATCCTTGGAAAACGCTTGGAACAAAAAGTCCTGTCCGATTTGGCTAAATGAAGGATTTGATTAGTTATCATTAACAAGATGATGCAAGCCAGGAAGGACTCATTGTTTTTAAACTTGGCTTTGGTTCTGAGCTTGGCTTCAGCCCTCAGAGCTCTGGCCAAACAGCAGGGTTTCTGTGTGTCCTCTGTTCTCCCTGAGGACCTCCCAATGAGTCAGAAGTATTTCAAATCCAAGCAAAATCTTTAAGAAAAGGGGGAGAAAGGCCATGGGCATAACCAGGAGTGGCAGCCTATAAGCATACGTACAGAGGAAGAAGGAAGGGTGAAGTAAAATGGTAATGTGTGTTGCCTGCTGTTGCAGCTGGAAGCACTTTTCTATATTCTAGAACTAATTTTCCAGCACAAGGCTCAGTAGTGATGCTGACTTTTGGATGGATTACACAAGGGTACATCAGATCTTTCCACCTACTCGCAAACATCTTCCTTTGACTTGAACTATGTCATAAGGCTGTCATTTCCAGCAAATCCTTTCTGGATGAAGCCACGTTCAAAAATGCTACGCCTCCAGGGAGGTACCAAAGCATCACCAGAATTAACAAAGATTAGGAAGAGCAGGGAGAGAGTTGAAAGGATATAACCATCTGCAGGAAGTCAGCTCCACCATTCAGTTGGCAGCCTGGTAGCCTTGTGGTAAATAAAGAATGGCAGGGCCAGAGCTGTAGAAACATAAGCCAATTCTATTAGACCTAGACTCGGGGTGCAGGAGCACCTGTGGTGTGTGTGTGTGTGTGTGTGTGTGTGTGTGTGTGTGTGTGTGTGTGTAGGGCACTGCACACATCAATATATTTGTGTTGAGATATACATCTGATAATATGCCAAAAAAGTCATTTTCACTTGATCTTAGCCAAAAGGCTGAGAAGCGATAAAAAAAAGTCATTTTCAAATTCATAGCCAAATTCAAATTCAAATTCACAGTATACAAATTATTTTCTCAACCATATTAAGCTATTATTATTATTATTATTATTATTATTATTATTATTATTATTATTTTGCCTCTGAAGTGTTCTGACCTCCTGTTTCACTACTTGCCTGATAGGAAAGAGTAGTAACTATGCCGTCTTAGAGTTTTACTGCTGTGAACAGTTACCATGACCAAGGTACCCCTTATCAGAACATTTAATTGGGGCTGGCTTTCAGGTTCAGAGGTTCAGTCCAGTATCATTAAGGTGGGAACATGGCAGTACCCAGGCAGGCATAGTGCAGGAGGAGCTGAGAGTGTTACATCTTTATCTGAAGGCTGCTAGCAGAATACTGGCTCCCAGTCAGCTAAGAATAGGGTCTTAAAGCCCACACCCACACTGATATACCTCCTCCAACAAGCCACACCTCCTGATGGTGCCACTCCCTTGGCCAAGCACATTAAAACCACCACATTCCACCCCCTGGCCCCCATAGACTTGTTCAAACATGAGTGTATGGAGGTTATACATAAACACAACATAAGGCAAAATACATTTAGTCCAACTTCAAAAACCCCCATAGTCTATAGCAGTCTCAACAATGTTAAAAGTCCAAAGTTCAAAGTCTTTTCTGAGATTCATCCAATCACTTAACTGTAATCCCAAAAGCAAGACAGTAAACCAGCTGGGCAAACTCCATAATCTGCATCTCCATGGCTGATATCAAAGAAATCTTCAGATTTTTAGCTCCTTTTTCATCTTTGTTGACTGAAACAAACTCCGTTCTCCTGGGCTGGTTCTACTCCCTATTAGCAGCTTTCCTCAGCAGAGAGCCTACAGCTCTGGAATCTCAAATATCTCGGAGTCTCCAAGGCAAGTTTAATGTTACAGCTTCTGTTCCAATGTGTGGGATCCACCCATAATCTTCTGGGCTCCTCCAAAGGGCTCACTTCTACTGCTCTGCCCTCTGTGTCAACGTGGGCTCTGGTTGATTCCACTCCACTGCTGCTGCTGTTCTTGGTGATCATCCCATGCTACTGGCAACTGCAATACACTGGGGTCTTTGCTGCAACTAGGCTTCACTAATACACCCTTATAGGCTCTCTTCATGGTGCCAAACCTCAAAACCTTTGCATGACCCCCTTCGTTGATGGATCATCAACTGCAACTGAGACAGCATTTTCCCCAATGGTCTTCCATGGTCTCTCACAGTGCCAAGCCTTATCTGCTCTTCATGACACCTTCATGCCTTTAAAACCAATACCACCTGGGTGACTCTTGCACATTACCAAGTCCAGCTGCAGCACACGGTGCAACCTTGGCTATGTATTTCTGTAGCACAGCTTCTTTGTGCTCTCAAAAAACACTTCCCAGATTTCACCTCCGTGATGTTGGTCTCTTCTTATCACCATGAATTCTTAGCTCCAGCTTACCAACCCCAGTTGTCCTAGGAGTCCCTTCTATTCTGGACTCTAAAGCCAGAGTTATTGCCTAAAGCTGCTGAGTTCTGCCGCTTGCTGTGACTGGAATGTGACACTTTTATTCTGTCACCAGCTTCCTCTTCTCCAGCTCCCTCACTGCCTAAGCTTGGCTGTCCTGGAACTCGCTCTGTAGATTGACTTTTAACACAAAGATATTCATGGCTCTGTCTCCTATAATGCTGGGATTAAAGGTGTGTATCACTATGTCTAGACTTAAGCTTTGCTTCATCTATAACTTGCTCTTTCCCAGGCTGGCCTTGAACTCAGAGATCTGCTTGCCTTTGCCTCCTGGGATTAAAGGCTTGTACGACCATGCTTGGACTTAAATTTAGCTGGGTGGGATCTTGCCCCAAGGTCACCACTCCCTTAATTCAATTTAATGTCCTTGAACACAGGATTCACCTCCATTTCACTTCCTGGTATCCTTGTATTACTTGAACCATACATTTTATATTTTTCCCTTTTCAGCTTCTTCCTTTTCATTAAAAGGCAGGTCTATCTGGGGAAGGCGGGTATATCTGGGGAAGGCAGGTCTATCTGGGGAAGGCAGGTCTTTCTGAGGAAGGTGGTTCTGCCTGGGGAAGGCAGGTCAGTCTGGGGAAGGTGGGTCTATCTGGGGAAGGCAGGTCTATCTGGGGAAGGCGGGTCTATCTGGGGAAGGCAGGTCTTTCTGAGGAAGGTGGTTCTGCCTGGGGAAGGCAGGTCTATCTGGGGAAGGCAGGTCTATCTGGGGAAGGCAGGTCTTTCTGAGGAAGGTGGTTCTGCCTGGGGAAGGCAGGTCAGTCTGGGGAAGGTGGGTCTATCTGGGGAAGGCAGGTCTTTCTGGGGAAGGCGGGTCTATCTGGGGAAGGCAGGTCTTTCTGAGGAAGGTGGTTCTGCCTGGGGAAGGCAGGTCAGTCTGGGGAAGGTGGGTCTATCTGGGGAAGGCAGGTCTTTCTGGGGAAGGCGGGTCTATCTGGCAAAGGCAGGTCATTGCAAACCCTGTTGTTTCACATCAGTGAGGTGGCTCAGCAAAGCAGCAACATGTGTGTTTAAGAATGTCCATTGCTTCTCTTCCAGTCTCAAAAATCCCCCAAAATCTCCCCCGTGGCTGATCCTAACTGGAAAAAACAAGAGAGTGAATTCTGGGAAATGTGCTTCAGCCTAGGCAAGTTGGTAGGTTAGAAAACCATTAAAGTCCACCCCCATCCAATCTGGAGTCCATAAACATCTCCTAAACATGTACTTAGTCTCTGAATGAAGACATATTAAGGCCATCTGCTGCCAGGTACAATGTTCTTTCCCTAAAAGCAATTACAAAGTTCATTTTTCTTTTTGAGTCATGTTCATTTTCCACCAAGCTGATTCATACTCTTCCTTTGATATCTTGTCCCTTGCATATTTAAATTGTGAGGTCTATTTTTTTGTTTTTCAAGACAAAGTTTCTCTGTGTAACAGAACCCTGGCTGTCTTGGAACTCTCTTTGTAGACTAGTCTGGCTTCAAACTCACAGAGATCTATTTATCTCTGCCTCTTGAGTGCTGTGATTAAAGGCATGCTCCACCACACTTGGCCCAAGTTGTGATGTCTTAAGTAAATGTGCTGATATTTTATTTTGTGCTAGATAATAAGGTGATGAAAAATGAAAAAAAAAGTATCTAGCTAGTGTATAAGTAAATGTTTGCATTAAAATAAGGAAGAAACATAGCATAATGCTCCTCATTTCTACAATGCTGGTATGGTCATAGACGATATCAGTAAGCGCTTTCCCCCAATACTTCCCTTGCTGCTATTCCCTTTTACTTCACCAAGTACCTCAGTTGTTCATTGTTCTTTCTTTGATAGATCAGCACAAAACATCAATCCTAAAAGCTCTGGGCATAGTAAGAGTCTTGTTTGAGTTGAATTATAATTTTCTATTGATTTTATTATATGACATGTGTCTGTTAGGAGACATACTTGAGAATTTCCTATACTCCAGGCATGCTATGTTAGATAACTATTATGTTATAATTGCAATATAATATATTTCTGGTAGCCTTAAACATCCCATCCAGACGGCAACCTTTTCTGCATGTTAATTCAATGATTTGCTGTACCTAAGAGTGTCCAGGCAACAATCTCACTAAATGGAATCTATGTTGGGTCCCTTTGGTACTTTAACCTCTTGATCCATTTTGCTAATGGATCACTAAAGATGTTAGTAAATATTGTTGCTCAACTTCTTTTTCTTTTCCCTCTCCTCCCCTCCCCTTCCCTTCCATTTCCTTCCTTTATCTTCCCTTACATTCCTTCCCGCTTCCCTCCCATCTACTCCCTTCCCTTCCTTTTCTTCTCTTTTCTTGAGAATGTTCCTCTCTGTACCTCAGTCGGGCTTGCAGCTAAAAAGTCTTCTAGCTTCTATCTCTCAAACTCATGGAATGTACCATGAACTGCCATACATAGTATCCTTTCTACTTTCAGCCCTGGACTTCTGGATTTATGAATTTTGGCTGAGGGAGAGACAGCATAGAGTTCTGACTCAAAACATCTAAGAGGACATTGTCCAGGCCTGTAAGTTGATGGCTCCTATCTGATGCCAAAACTGTGTCTGTAGAAGACAAGTCAACATCTATAAATTGAGGATAATGAAGAACAGGATAAAAACCCTTATATGAATAAGGGCACACTGCTGAACCTCATTTGTTGTACTTTGAGTTCAGTATGAAAGTTCTGTTCCGTAGAGGGGGAGGACAGTGGACAAAGACTAAATGGTTGTTTTGGCAGAAGTACTATGGGGAGAGAAGGTTAATCCATATCCAGTTTAAGTGTCCTTTCAAGTGACCAAGCAAGCAGGTACTCGAAACCATGCTTTCTTCTTCTTCCTCTTCCTCTTCCTCTTCCTCTTCCTCTTCTTCTTCTTCTTCATCGTTGTTGTCCTCCTACTCTTCCTCCTCCTCCTCCTCCTCCTCCTCCTTTTTCTTTCTTTGTTGGTCATGTTCAGCTAATTTTGGATTTTTTTAAAAGATTTATTTATTTATTTTGTATATGAGTACATTGTAGCTGTCTTCAGACACACCAGAAGAGGGCATCAGATCCCATTACAGATGGTTGTGAGCCACCATGTGGTTGCTAGGATTTGAACTCAGGATATCTGGAAGAGCAGTCGGTGCTCTTAACCACTGAGCCATCTCTCCAGCCCAATTTTGGATATTTTAAAATTACATTTCAAATGTTATTTCCTTTCTTCAACACAAAATACCAACCCCCTTCCCTCCTCCCTGTGTGTGTGGGGGGAGGGGTGTCCAACCTTGGCAGGACAAAGGGCTTCTCGCTCTAGTCGCCAACAAGGTCACCCTCTGCTGCTTATGCAGCTGGAGCCATAAGTCTCTCCATGTGTACACTTTGGATGGTGGTTTAGTCCCTTGGAGCTCCGGTTGGTTGGTTTTGTTGTTCTTATGGGGTTGCAAAACCCTTCAGCTTCTTCAAATCTTACTCTAACTCTTCCAACGAGAACCCCATTCTCAGTCCAATGGTTGGCTGTGAGCATTCACCTCTGTATTTGTCATGCTATGGCAGAGCCTCTCAGGAGACAGCTATATCAGGCTCCTGTCAGCATGCACTTCTTGGCATCAGCAATATTGTCTGGGTTTGGTGGCTGTATATATATATGGGCTGGATCCACAGGAGGGACAGGCTCTGAATGGCCGTTCCTTCAGTCTCTGCTCCAAACTCTGTCTCCATATCTTCTCCTATGAATATTTTCTTCCCCTTCTAAGAAGGACTTCATGAAGAATCCACACTTTGGTCATCCTTCTTCTTCAACTTTATGTGGTCTGTGGATTTTATCTTGGGTAATTTGAGCTTTTGGGCTAATATCCACTTATCAGTGAATGCATACCATGTGTGTTTATTGTGATTGTGTTACCTCACTCAGGATGATATTTTCTAGTTCCATCCATTTGCCTATGAATTTCATGAAGTCATTGTTTTTAATAGCTGAGTAGTACTCAGTTGTGTAGATGTACCACATTTTCTGTATCCATTCCTCTATTGAAGGACATCTGGGTTCTTTCTAGCTTTTGGCTATCACAAATATGGCCATTATGAACATAGTAGAATATTTGCTGATTCTTGATCTTACAGCATAAGCCACTGGTGTTCTGTTCAGGAAAATTCCCCCTGTGGCATGGTGGCACATATTTTGGGCATATGCTTAGGAGTGGTATAGTTGGGTCCTCAGGTAGTAATATGTCCAATATTCTAAGGAACCTCTAGACTGATTTCCAGAGTGGTTTTACCAGCTTGCAATCTCACCAACAATGGAGGAGTGTTCTGCTTTCTCCACATCCTCACCAGCATCTGTTGTTGCCTAAGTTTTTGATCTTAGCCATCTGACTGGTGTGCGTTACAATCTCTGCATTGTTTTGATTTGCATTTCCCTGATGGCTAAGGATGTTGAGCATTTCTTTAGGTACTTCTCACCCATTAAATATTTCTCAGTTGAGAATTCTTTGTTCAGCTCTGTACCCCATTTGTAATAGGGTTATTTGATTCTCTGGAGTCTAACTTCTGAGTACTTTGTATATTTTGTATATTAGCCCTCTATCAGTTGTAGGATTGGTAAAGACCTTTTCCCAATCTGTTGGTTGCCATTTTGTCTTAATGACGGTGTTCTTTGCCTTATAGAAACTTTGCAATTTTATGAGGTCCCATTTGTTGATTCTTGATCTTAGAGCATAAACCATTGGAGTTCTGTTCAGGAAAATTTCCCCAGTGTTCATGTGTTCAAGGTTCTTCCCCACCTTTTCTTTTATTAGTTTGAGTGTATCTGGTTTTATCTGCAGGTGCTTGATCCACTTGGACTTGAGCTTTGCACAGGACGAAAAGAATGGATCGATCGATTTGCATTCTTCTACATGATGATCTCCAGTTGAACCAGCAAACTTTGTTGAAAATGCTATCTTTTTTCCATTGGACAGTTTTAGACCTTTGTCAAAGGTCAAGTGACCATAGGTGTGTGGGTTAATTTCTGGGTCTTCAATTCTATTCCACAGTTCTACCTGCCTGTCCCTGTATCAATACCATACAGTTTTTTTATCACTATTGCTTTGTAATAAGATGGACGTTAGGGAAGGTGTTTCCCTCAAAAGTTCTTTCATTGTTGAAGATAGTTTTCGTTATCCTGGGGTTTTTTGTTGTTTCAAATGAATTTGCAAATTGCTCTATCTAACTCTATGGAATTTGGATGGGGATTGCATTGAATCTGCAGATTGATTTTGGCAAGAATGTCATATCTACAATATAAATCCTGCCAGTCCATGAACAAGGGAGATCTTTCCATTTTCTGAGATCTTCAATATCTTTCTTCAGAGACTTGAATTTCTTGTTATACAGATATTTCACTTACTTAGAGTTATACCAAAGTATTTTATATTATTTGTGACTATTGTAAAGGGTGTCACTTCCCTACTTTCTTTCTCAACCTGTTTATCCTGTGGTTAGAGGAAGGCTACTGACTTGTTTGAGTTAATTTATACCCAGCCACGTTGACGAAGTTGTTTATCAGGCTTAGTAGTTCTCTGGAGGAACTTTTGGGGCCACTTAAGTAAACTATCATATCATCTGCAAATAGTGATATTTTGATTTCTTCCTTACCAATTAGTATCCATTTAACATCCTTTCATTGCTCTGGCTAGGATTTTGAGTACTATATTGAATAAGTAGACTGGGCAGCCTTGTCCCTGATTTTAGTGGGATTACTTCAAGTTTCTCTCCATTTAGTTTGATGTTGGCTACTGGTTTGCTGTATATTGCTTTCATTATGATTAGGTATGGGCATTGAATTTCTGATTTTTGCAAGAATTTTAACATGAATGGGTGTGGAATTTTGTCAAATGTTTTCTCAGCATCTAATGAGATGATCATGTGTCTTTTTTCCCTTTGAGTTTGTTTATATAGTGGATTACGTTGACGGATTTCCATATATTGAATCAAACTTGCATCCCTGTGATGAAACCTACTTGATCATGATGGATGATCATTTTGATGTATTCTTGGATTCAGTTTGTGAGAATTTTATTGAGTATTTTTGCGTGAGTAGATTCTTAAGGGAAATTGGTCTGAAGTTCTCTTTCAACATTTGTTGGGTCTTTGTGTAGTTTAGGTATAAGAATCATTGTGGAAAGGAGACTACTTTCTGCCCACATTTCTGATGCTAGAGGAAAACGCCAAACACCTAGCACCATCTGGGCATCCTGTGCACAGGGTCCCAAGTGAAGGTGGGGCAGGCCCTTCTGGTTGCTGCCCTCACTGAGAGCTGAAACCCGGATCTGAGAAGCGACTCCAGGCCCGAGACCAGAGGCAAGACCAACTTTTCTGGTCCAAGTGACCTTCCTGGTGGACTCAGTACACATGCCCACAGGAACACCTGAAGACCAGTAGACATGAACGACTACATGCCTGAAAGCAGAACACTCTGTTCCCATAACTGCCTGAAAGAGAACAGGAAAACAGGTCTATAGCACTCCTGACACACAGGCCTATAGGACGGTCTAACCACTGTCAGAAATAACAGAAAAAGGTAAAACCAGAGACAACATGATAGCAAGAGGCAAGAACAGGAACCCAAGCAACAGAAACCAAGACTACATGGCATCAGTGGAGCCAAATTCTCTCACCAAAGCAAACACTGATTATCCAAACACACCAGAAAAGCAAGATCTAGATATAAATCACATTTGATCATGATGATGGAGGACTTTGAGAAAGACATAAAGAATTCCCTTAGAGAAATGCAGGAAAACACACATAAACAAGCAGAAGCCTATAGAGAAGAAATGCAAAAATCCCTGATAGAATTACAGGAAAACACAATCAAACAGGTAAAGGAATTAAAAATGGAAATAGAAGCAATCAAGAAAGAACACATGGAAACAACCCTGGATATAGAAAACCAAAGGAAGAGACAAGGAGCCATAGATACAAGCATCGCCAACAGAATACAAGAGATAGAAGAGAGAATCTCAGGAGCAGAAGATTCCATAGAAATCATTGACTCAACTGTCAAAGACAATGTAAAACGGAAAAAGCTACTGGCCCAAAACATACAGGAAATCCAGGACTCAATGAGAAGATCAAACCTAAGGATAATAGGTATAGAAGAGAGTGAAGACTCCCAACTCAAAGGACCAGTAAATATCTTCAACAAAATCATATAAGAAAACTTCCCTAACCTAAAGAAAGAGATGACCATAAACATACAAGAAGCCTACAGAACTCCAAATAGATTGGACCAGAAAAGAAACTCCTCCCGTCACATGAGAGTCAAAACACCAAATCCACAAAACAAAGAAAGAATATTAAAAGCAGTAAGGGAAAAAGGTCAAGTAACATATAAAGGCAGACCTATCAGAATCGCACCAGACTTCTCGCCAGAAACTATGAAGGCCAGAAGATCCTGGACAGATGTCATACAGACCCTAAGAGAACACAAATTCCAGCCCAGGTTACTGTACCAGCAAAGCTCTCAATTAACATAGATGGAGAAACCAAGATATTCCATGACAAACCAAATTTACACAATATCTTTCTACAAATCCAGCCCTACAAAGGATAATAAATGGTAAAGCCCAACACAAGGAAGCCAGCTACACCCTAGACAAAGCAAGAAACTAATCGTTTTGCAACAAACCAAAGAGAAGACAAGCACACAAACATAATCTCACATCCAAACACGAATATAACAGGAAGCAACACTCACTATTCCTTAATATCTCTCAACATCAATGAACTCAATTCCCCAATAAAAAGACACAGATTAACAAACTCGATATGACGCAGTGAGGACCCAACATTTTGCTACATACAGGAAACACAACTCAGAGACAAAGACAGACACTACCTCAGAGTAAAAGGCTGGAAAACAACTTTCCAAGCAAATGGTCTCATGAAGCAAGCTGGAGTAGCCATTCTAATATCGAATAAAATTGATTTTCAACCAAAAGTCATCAAAAAAGATAAGGAAGGACACTTCATATCTATCAAAGGAAAAATCCACCAAGATGAATTCTCAATCCTAAATATCTATGCTCCAAATACAAGGGCACGTACATATATAAAAGAAACCTTACTAAAGCTCAAAGCACTCATTGCACCTCACACGATAATAGTAGGAGATTTCAACACTCATCAGTGGACAGATCATGGAAACAGAAATTAAACAGAGACATAGACAGACTAAGAGAAGCCATGAACCAAATGGACTTAACAGATATTTATAGAAAATTCTATCCTAAAAGGATATACCTTCTTCTCATCACCTCATGATACTTTCTCCAAAATTGACCATATAATTGGTAATAAAACAGGCCTCAACAGATACAGAAAGATAGAAATAATCCCATGCATCCTATTAGACAACCACAGGCTAAAGCTGGTCTTCAATAACAGTAAGGAAAGAATGCCCCCATATACATGGGAGTTGAACAATGCTCTACTCAATGATAACCTGGTCAAGGAAGAAATAAAGAAAGAAATTAAAGACGTTTTAGAATTTAATGAAAATGAAGGTACAACATACCCAAACTTATGGGAAACAACGAAAGCTGTGCTAAGAGGAAAACTCATAGCTCTGAGTGCCTGCAGAAAGAAACAGGAAAGAGCATATGTCAGCAGCTTGACAGCACACCTAAAAGCTCTAGAACAAAAAGAAGCAAATACACCCAGGAGGAGTATAAGGCAGGAAATAATCAAACTCAGAGCTGAAATCAACGGAGTAGAAATAAAATGGAGTATACAAAGAATCAACAAAACCAAAAGCTGGTTCTTTGAGAAAATCAACAAGATTGGTACAGAGAGAGGAAGGTAGATCAGTGGAATAGAATATAACCAGAGGGCAAAGAGTGATTATCCAAATTAACAAAATCAGAAATGAGAAGGGAGACATAACAACAGAATCTGAGGAAATTCAAAAAAATCATCAGATCCTACTACAAAGCCTATATTCAACAAAACTGGAAAATTTGGAGGAAGTGGACAATATTCTAGACAAATACAAGGTACCAAAGTTAAATCAGGAACAAATAAACCATCTAAATCAATATAAGCAGTTATTATAAGTCTCCCAACCAACAAGAGCCCAGGGCCAGATGGGTTTAGTGCAGAATTCTATCAAAGCTTCTTAGAAGACCTCATACCAATAATATCCAAACTATTTCACAAAATAGACGCAGATCGAGCACTACCCAACTCCTTCCATGAAGCCACAATTATGCTTATACCTAAACCACACAAAGACCCAACAATGAATGAGAACTTCAGACCAATTTCCCTTATGGATTCGATGCAAAAATACTCCATAAAATTCTTGCACTCCGAATCCAAGAACACATCAAAATGATCATCTGTCATGATCAAGTAGGCTTCATCCTAGGAATGCAGGGATGGTTTAATATACAGAAATCCATCAGCATAATCCTCTATATAAACAAACTCAAAGAAAAAAACCACATGTACCTTTCATTAGATGCTGAGAAAGCATTTGACAAAATTCAACACCCCTTCATGATAAAAGTCCTGAAGAGATCAGAAATTCAAGGCCTATTTCTAAGCATAGTAAAAGCCATATACAGCAAACCAGTGGCTAACATTAAACTAAATGGAACTTGAAGCAATCCCACTAAAATCAGGGACTAGACAAGGCTGCTCACTCTCTCAATATTGTACTCGAAGTCCTAGCCAGAGCAATCAGACAATGAAAGGAAGTAAAACAGATACAAATTGGAAAGGAAGAAATCAAACTATCACTATTTGCAGATGTTATAATATTTTTCTTAAGTGACCACAAAAGTTCCACCAAAGAACTACTAAGCCTGATAAACAACCTCAGCAAAGCATTGGGGTATAAAATTAACTCAAACAAATCAGTGGCCTTCCTCTACAGGATAAACAGGCTGAGAAAGAAATTAGGGAATTGACACCCTTCACAATAGTCACAAATAACACAAAATACCTTGGTGTGACTATTACCAAGTAAGTGGAAGATCTGTATGGCAAAAACTTCAAGTCTCTGAAGAAAGAAATTGAAGAACATCTCAGAAGATGGAAAGATCTCCCATCCTCATGGATTGGCAGGATTGATAGATTAAAAATGTCCGTTTTGCCAAAAGCAATCTACAGATTCAGTGCAATCCCCAACAAAATTCCAATTCAGTTCTTCATAGATTGGAAAGAGCAATTTCCAAATTCATTTGGAATAACAAAAAACCCAAAATAGCAAAAAATATCCTCAACTATAAAAGAACTTCTAGGGGAATCACCATCCCTGACATCAAGCAGTATTACAGAGCAATAGTCATAAAAACTGCATGGTATTGATACAGAGACAGGCAGGTAGATCAGTGGAATAGAATTGAAGACCCAGAAATGAACCCTCACACCTATGGTCACTTGATCTTTGACAAAGGAGCCAAAACCATCCAATGGAAAAAAATAGCATTTTCAACAAATGGTGCTGGTTCAACTGGAGGTCAGCATGTAGATGAGTGCAAATCAATCCATTCTTATTGCCCTGCGCAAAGCTTAAGGCTGAGTGGACAAAGGACCTCTACATAAAACAAGACCAATAGAAGAAAAATTGGGAAAGAATCTCGATCACATGGGCAAGGGGAAAATTTCCTGAACAGCAAGGCAAAGAGCACTGTCATTCAGACTAAATGGCAATCAAAATAGTGGGAAAAGATCTTTATCAGGTATACATCTGATAGAGGGCTAATATCCAAAATATACAAAGAACTCAAGAAGTTAGACTCCAGAGAGCCAAATAACCCTATTAAAATGGGGTTCAGAGCTAAACAAAGAATTAACAGCTGAGGAATGCCGAATGGCTGAGAAACACCTAAAGAAATGTTCAACATCTTTAGTCATAAGGGAAATGCAAATCAAAACAACCCTGAGATTCCACCTCACACCAGTGAGAATGGCTAAGATCAAAAACTCAGGTGACAACAGATGCTGGCGAGGATGTGGAGAAAGAGGAACACTCCTCCATTATTGGTGGGATTGCAGACTGGTACAACCATTCTGGAAATCAGTCTGGAGGTTCCTCAGAAAATTGGACATTGAACTGCCTGAGGATCCAGCTATACCTCTCTTGGGCATATACCCAAAAGATGCCCCAACATATAAAAAAGACACGTGCTCCACTATGTTCATCGCAGCCTTATTTATAATAGCCAGAAGCTGGAAAGAACCCAGATGCCCTTCAACAGAGGAATGGATACAGAAAATGTGGTACATCTACACAATGGAATATTACTCAGCTATCAAAAACAATGACTTTATGAAATTCGTAGGCAAATGGATGGAACTGGAAAATATCATCCTGAGTGAGGAAATCCAATCACAGAAAAACACATATGGAGTGCACTCACTGATAAGTGAATATTAGTCCAAAATCTCGGATTACCCAAGATATAATCAGATCACATGAAGCTCAAGAAGATAGACGACCGGGGTTGGGGATTTAGCTCAGTGGTAGAACACTTGCCTAGGAAGCGCAAGGCCCTGGGTTCGGTCCCCAGCTCCGAAAAAAAAAAAGAACCAAAAAAAAAAAAAGAAGACAGACGACCAAAGTGTGGATGCTTCATCCTTCTTAAAAGGGACAACAAAAATATTCATAGGAGGGGATATGGAGGCAGAGTTTAAAGCAGAAACATGTGGCATATATATATATATACATATATATATATGTGTATATATATATATATATATATATATATATATATATATATATATAATCTCTACCAAAACTAGATAAGATTTATGAAGCTAAGTAGTGCATGCTGACAGGAGCCAGATATAGATGTCTCCTGAGAGGCATAGCCAGAACATGTCAAATACAGAGGCGAATGCTAGCAGCAAACCATTCAACTGAGAACAGGACCCCTGTTGGAGGAGTTAGAGAAAGGATTGAAGGAGCTGAAGGGGTTTGCAACCCCATATGAACAACAACGCCAACCAAACAGAGATTCCAGGGACTAAACCACTACCCAAAGACTATACATGGGCAGAACCATGGCTCCAGCTGCATATGTAGCAGGGAATGGCCTTGTTAGGCACCAATGGAAGGAGAAGCCCTTGGTCCTGCCAATGTTGAACCCCCAAGTGCAGTGTAATATGGGGGAAGGGGCAGGAGCGGGAGTGGATTCAGAGGGGAACACCCTTATATATGAAGGGGAGTGGGATGAGAAAGGGGGCTTATGTCCGGGAAACCCAGAAAGGGAAATGTAATTTTACATTTGAAATGTAAAATAAAAAAATCCAATAAAAGAAAAAAGAGAGTCAATAAAGAAGACCCTAAAGCAATAAAATGTATCTAAATGTATCTATTTTGCACATATCAAAAAAAGTGGATATTAACCAAAAAAGTATAGAATACCCAAGATACAGTACACAGAACTCAAAATGATCAACAAGCTGAAGGGCTCAAGTGAGGAAGCCTCAGTCTCGCTTGGGAGGGAGAAGAAAGCAACCACATGGGGGAAGGGAGGGAGATACATAGGAGAGAAAGAGGATGGGGTTGAGGGGAGAGGAGAACATGATCTGGTATTGGGTAGGGGAAAAGGATTGAAGCCCTGAGGGACAGCAGAAAGAATAGAAACAGGTGACTTCAGGAAGAAGGAAATTGGGAAGACCCTCTAGAATGTACCAGAGACCTGGGGAGTGAGAGACTCTCAGGACTCAAGGGGGGGGGATCCTAGATGAAATGCCCTACAGTGGGGAGAGGGAACTTATTGAATCCACCTCCAGTAGAAAGACAGGGCATCAAGTGAGGAACGGGGTTGCTATCCCACAGCCAAAACTCTGACCCGTAATTCTTCCTGTCTGAAAGAAATGCAGAGTTGGAAATGGAGAAGAGTCTAAGGAAAAGAAGGCCCAGCGACAGGCCCAAAGTGGGTTCTAATTCAAGGGGAGGTTCCGAAGACCTGAAACCATTACTGAGGCTATGGGGCACTCACAAAAAGGGACCTATCATGACTGCCCTCCAAAAGATCCAACAAGCAGCTGAAAGAATCAGATGCAGCTATGTGCACCCAACCAATAAACAGAAGCTGCTGATCCCTCTGGTTGAACTAGGGAAAAACTGGAGTAAGTTATGGAGGAGGACAACCCTGTAGGAGGACCAGCGGTCTCAACTAACCTGGACCCCCGAGATCTCTCAGACATTGGACCACCAACCAGGCAGCATACATCAGCTGATATGAGGCTTCCAACACATATACAGCGGAGGACTCCTAGGAGAGGGTTAAGTCAGAGAAGATGCACCTAACCCTCAAGAGACTGGAGGCCCCATGGAGTTTAGAGGTCTGGTGGGGTGGGTGAGGTGAGGACATCCTTGTGGAGACATGGAGGGGGGAGTATGGAGGGGTGGGGAGCAGGTATGGGATGTGGAACTCTCGGGGGATGGACCAGGAGGGGAATAAAATCTGGAGTGTAAAACTAAATAAATGAATAACATTTTAAAACGTCCTCTCCATTGAACTACCTGAGGACCCAGCTATACCTCTATTGGGCATATACCCAAAAGATGCCCCAACATATAACAAACACACGTGCTCCACTAGGTTCATAGAAGCCTTATTTATAATAACCAGAAGCTGGAAAGAATCCAGATGCCCTTCAACAGAGGAATGGATACAGAAAATGTGGTACATCTACACAATGGAGTACTACTCAGCTATCAAAAACAATGACTTTATGAAATTAATAGGCAATTGGAGGGAACTGGAAAATATCATCCTGAGTGAGATAACACAATCACAGAAAAACACACATGGTATGCACTCATTGATAAGTGGCTATTAGCCCAAATGCTTGAATTGCCCTAGATGCACAGAACACACGAAACTCAAGAAGGATGACCAAAATGTGAATGCTTCACTCCTTCTTTAAAAGGGGAACAAGAATACCCTTGGGAGGGAATAGGGAGGCAAAGATTAAAACAGACACAGAAGGAACACCCATTCAGAGCCTGCCCCACATGTGGCCCATACATATACAGCCACCCAATTAGACAAGATGGATGAAGCAAAGAAGTGCAGACCGACAGGAGCCGGATGTAGATCGCTCCTGAGAGACACAGCCAGAATACAGCAAATACAGAGGTGAATGCCAGCAGCAAACCACTGAACTGAGAACAGGACCCCCGTTGAGGGAATCAGAGAAAGGACTGGAAGAACTTGAAGGGGCTCGATACCCCATATGAACAACAATGCCAACCAACCAGAGCTTCCAGGGACTAAGCCACTACCCAAAGACTATACATGGACTGACCCCGGAGTCTAACCTCATAGGTAGCAATGAATATCCTAGTAAGAGCACCAGTGGAAGGGGAAGCCCTTGGTCCTGCCAAAACTGAACCCCCAGTGAACGTGATTGTTGGGGGGAGGGCGGTAATGGGGGGAGGATGGGGAGGAGAACACCCATATAGAAGGGGAGGGGGAGGGGTTAGGGGGATGTTGGCCCAGAAACCGGGAAAGGGAATAACAATCAAAATATAAATAATAAATACTCAAGTTAATAAAGAGAAAAAAATAAAACGTCCTCTCATAGGTAATATAAGATGTGGTTAAGAGACCTGAAAGCAGGTCTATCTAAGGAATAAATCTGTAATTGATTGATTGAGTCTTTCCCCTTTTATATAAAGTTATCTCTGAATATTTCAAACGATCAATCTTCTTCCCCCCCCCCCTGCCAGAGCTGAAAGGATCTTTCTTAGACCTTCATCATGAAACTTTGGTAGGACTCCTGAAGGTAAAGCCCACTGCAGTGTGAGGGTCAATTGGTATGACTCTGCTAGGAGCCCTTTATTTTCACATTATTCCACACTAAAATTCCAGCAAGTTTCTAATGTGTTATTTAAATTGTAGCCACAGCATGTCTTGTGTTTCAGATCTCAGCTAGGATTCACTGACTTGTCTGTCTTTGCAGATGTTGACAGATGGCAATTTGCCCTGAAAACTCAGTTCTCTTTGGGGTAGAAAGAACGGTGTTCTTTTTCAGGGTATTCAGCCCCCTTTGGTTGTAAGGATAACTACAAAGGCTGCTAAGCAAAAGAGAGAGATCACCACAAGTTATTTTCTTTCTTTAAAGTTCACCTTCTGGCATTTCTGCTTTCTCCTCATGCTTTCCTCTTCAGCCTTTATAAAAAACATTTTTTTTTCCTGAATCTTCACTGCATACATCAAATCAACTGTAGCTGAAATTGTCCTTGCGTTTTTTTGTTTTTTTTGGGTTTTTTTTTGTTTTTGTTTTTTTTTTTTTGTTTTTTTTTTGGGGGGGGGGGAGCTGGGGATTGAACCCAGGGCCTTGTGCTTGCGAGGCAAACGCTCTACCACTGAGCTAAATCCCCAACCCCTGTCCTTGCGTTTTGATAGTATAATTTTTATATTACAGATCTGTTTTCCTTTACATATTCACAGTACATGCATTCTCTATTTCTTGTGTTGAATCATTCTAAGTAGCATAGGAAGAGAAGTCTGTAACCCGAAAGGTTGTAAGCACATCTTACTCTTAAACTGTCCTTAGTTACCATGGTCTTAACGTTGGACTTCTCAGAGTTACCTTTTTAAGTAGAAATCAATAAGAAACCTATAACCAACCCCCCCTAATATTGTATTCTTTCATCACCTGTCCAATAAATGCGTACCACATTGCCTTACACTTGATTGTTCGTTCTTGGAATGTCTAATACAGTTTGTAGCTTGTATAATGTTACTCTGAACTGTTTGGTACTAACTCTAATAAGTACAGATACATAGAATAAGACTTTAGAAACTGACAGAGCAGTTTGATAGTCACCTATTATCTGAGAAATCTAATTTAAAAATATTCATTTTAAATTGTATATCAGATCATTTATATATACAACCACTAATATATACCATATATATACATACATATATATTTATACATACATGTATATATACATATATATATAATAAAACATATTAAAATTAAAAGTTAAAGCCTTCTATTAGTTAACAGGAAACTTCTATGACCTGTGCAGTAAACACTGTCTTAGCCAGAAAGAAATTGGATCTACTATACCCAGCAACATTATTTCTCAGTTAATCATGCTCAATAAATTTCATCAAATATTACTCTAACACATCATGCCAAACTCTGCTTATGGCCTTGTACTTGGTTTTCCATTTCTTTCAATAGGAGTCAATACTTTGAATATATGTATACAAAGAGATGATACAAAAGCAAACCTGGCATCACTTCAGTATAGCCGAATGTGGTGGAAAGCAAGGAGAGGTTCCTGGCTTTTACCATCATGACGACGGATTTTCTAAGGAATGATGGATAAGTCATTTAAAGCTCCCTTCCATCCATGTATCATGAGAAGATGTGGAAAGGGATGAACCAAAGATCTAGTTTAAGAGGATGGGAGAATAAAGAGGTGTGAATGACTGGATAGATTAGAGAGGAGCCCTGAGTCGACAAATTCAAGAAAGAGTGAGCAAGTAAAACTTGGGAATCCATTCCCTTGTTTTTTTCATTGTGGCCCAATCTGCTTTGCTCCAGGGTCAAGACCATTGTTGAATTCTGCATCTGGTATTGCAGATGATTGTCATGTCTGTCAGACTGATGTCTATGATCTTTTCTCACTACCACTTTGCCCAGGGTCAAGGAATTATTCAGAGCACTGGACAGGTGTCTGTATAACCCTGAGGGATCTTGAAATTTTCTTTTGAGCCACTCTGCTCTAGTGGTGCGGGTATGCTGTGAAGTTTCTTTTTCCCTTTCTTCCATGGGGTCCGTATGTAGCCCAGGCTGGCATTATACTCAGAATCCTCTTGCCCCAGCCTCCTGAGTGCCGAGATTTCAAGTGCACACCGTCAGTTAGCTGTGTGTTTTCGAAAACATTTTCAAAGATTTATTTTTGTGATAATAAAAAGAAAATACCACATGCCTAAACATTTCAACAATACAAAGGATTTTCCCATATCAACTCTTTCTACCCTGCCTTCCCCATACTGTAACATTACCCTGCTTTCTCCAAGCACAAAGGGCATTAGGATGCATTGTTTTGCTCCTTGTTATTTCATTGTGTAGGATAACTTGAGTGCATTTTGCATAAGCACATTGGCATCTTGTTCATTCATTTTAAAGGCCACATAGTATTTAATCAGGTATATACAAACATATAATTAATAAAATGATTCTCCTATTAAGGGATATTGATATGTACAGGAACCACTCACCTTTTACTACTATGCATATTGCAAAATACAAACTTTGTGTGACACATCTTTATATGCTTGATGGAGGGAGAAAAACTGTTGGTTTCTAAGGATCCTTGGATTTTTCAAGTATGGTTAATTTCTGAAATCTCAAACTGGGCATCATATTTATCCTTTTATGTTTTGGTGTTTCAAGTCAGTCCAGCATCCCTGCTGTGTAGATATTTGGAAATTATTTGTTGCTTTTCTGGCTTCAGGTTGAAAAACAGAATCCTTGCCCTCATTCACTAATAGTAACACGGGCGAGCAATACAGGGTTAAGATCAGGGTCCGCGTGGCACTCTCTGGGTGACTCCATTTCACTTAACTCATTAAAACTTACTTAACAGATTTATGTACCAACTTAAATATTGTATCGTCTATCAAGATAGAGTAGTATAGGTTTTTAACTTCATTTTCTCACCTTCCTTCTGCTCTGATACCTTCAAAGGTATCAGAGGAATAATCACAGTCATCATTGTCATCACCACCACCACCACCACCACCATCATCATCATCAACAACAACAACAACAGTAAACGAGAATCCAATTACAATGTATAACAATGTGAGAGAGAGAGGGTCTCCCTATGTAGTCTATGCTGGCCTCAAACTTGAAATCTTGCTGCAATTGGAGGTCCGCATTACTACATCTGGATAAACTGAGTGATTTTTTTTTTTAAATTTTGGAGACAAGGTTTCTCTGTAAAGCCCTGGCTATCATGGAGCTCACTCTGTAGACCAGGTTGTCCTCAAACTCATAGAGATCTGCCTGCCTCTGCCTCCTGAGTGCTGGGATTAAATGGGTCCTTGCTTATGGACCAAGAATAATTGTTCTTAACTGGGAGCAACTTTTGATATGTAGGACATTCAGTAATGTCTCAAGACAATTGTTATTTGTCAATACTAGGCATTGGGGTTGCTCCTAGTATCTGGTGTATAAGTGCTGATTCTGCTAACTAAACATACTTCATGGTCAATGAAGCCCTTGCCCAGGGAGGACGCCTTCAGCCCCCAAAGTCACCCAGCTTGAGAAAGTCTGGTCATGAACTTGGTATAGAATCTAAAACCAGTACCACTGAGCAGTGAAGAGTAAAAGGTTATTATCAACTCAAGCATTACAGCCATCCCTAAGGATTTTGATTTCATTGGTCCAGGCCTGTATTTTCCTTTAAAAAAATGCAGTTATTCTAAATAATGCCCTATTGCTTTGCATAGCTGTTTTAGTTTTTACTCTTTTAATTTTTTATTAAATCCTTTTGATTAATTAATTAATTAATTTTTACATCCCAACCTCTGTTTCCTTCCCCAGTCACTCTTTCATGTCTCTTCAGATAGGAGCAGGCTTCCCATGAATATCAACCAGTCATGGCACAATAAGGTTATAGTAAGACTAGGCACCTCCTCTTTTATTAATAAAAGAGAATAACCTCGTAGGAGGAAAGGGTCCCAAAGGTAGGTAATAGAGTCAGAGACAGCCCCTCCTCCCACTGTCAGGTATCCCAAGGGAAGATCATGCTATACAACTGTAACAAATGTGCAGAGCGCTTAGGTCAGTCTCATTCAGGCTCCCTGCTTGAAGGTTCAGGCTCTGTGAGCCCCTATGAGCCCAGATTAGTTGATTTCTTTGGGCTTTCTTGTGGTATCCTTGATCCCTCTGGCCCCTTCGAGCTTCCCCATCACCTCCCTCCCCAAACTCCTCATAATGTTTGGCTGTGTGTCTCTGCATCTATTTCTCTCACTTGCTGGGGGAGGCCTCTCTGAAGGCGGTTGTGCTAGGCACCGATCTATGAGTGTGGCTGAATTCCATTAGGAATCATTTCGTTGGCTTTTATTGCCAGTCATGTTTGGTTCTATCCTATGTCTCCAGGCTCTCTAGCCTCTGGATCCTGGCCCTCCAGGAAGTGACAGGAGTTGGCTCTGTTTCATGGCATGGGTCTCAAGCTGGACCAGTCATTGGCCATCCGCACATGTTCTGGGCCACGTTTACCCCAGCCCATCTTATAGGCAGGACAAATTGTAAGCTAAAGGTTTGGTGGCTGGGTAGGTTTCCCAATCCCTCCATTGGAAGTTTTGCCTGGTTAGAGTTGCCCGATTGGTTCAGGCTCCATATCCCCCTTTGCTAGGAGTCTTCAATAGAGTCACCCTCATAAATTCCAGTATGACCCCTTGCCGCCCCGATTCCAGTTGTCTCTCCTAGTACTCTCTCCCTCTGTCTGCCCTACACCTGATCCATCTGTTTCCACTCCCCCCATTGAGACCCCCCCTGTGATGTCTTTTCTATTTCCCCTTCACTGTGCGATTCATTCATCCCCCGCTGAGCCCTCCTTATTACTTAGCTTCTCTGAGTCTGCTGATTGTAATATGGATATTTGTGGTTAATATGACTTATAAGTGAGTGCCTACCGTGCTCGTCTTTTCAAGTCTTTTCAAGTGTCTTTACCTCACCCAGGATGATCTTTCCTAGTTCTTTTTCATGAAGTTCCTTTGAAGTCCTGGCCAGTCTGTGACAAAATAGACAATTATTCTCTGAAGAGTCTGATCTGAGGGAGGCCACAGAAGGGCCCAGCCTTCCCCATATTTCACAAGTGGAGGAGTTGGAAAGAATTGGAATGATCTAGAAAATACCATCCTGAGTGAGGTAACAATATCACAGAAAAACACACTTGGCATGCACTCACTGATAAGTGGATATTAGCCCAAAAGCTCAAATTACCCAAGATGCAATCCACAGACCACAGGAAACTCAAGAAGGATGACCAAAATATGGATGTTCCCACTTCCTCTTGAAAGGGGATAAATATCCATAGGAGGAGATATGAAAGCAAAGTTTAGAGCAGTGACTGAAGGAACGGCCATTCAGAGTCTGCCCCACATGTGGCCCATATATATATACAGCTACCAAAACTAGATAAGATTGATGAAGCTTAAAAGTGCATGGTGAAAGGGACTGGATATAGATCTCTCCTGAGAGATGCATCCAGAGCATGTCCAATACAGAGATCAATGCTAGCAGCAAGCCACTGAACTGAGAACAGGACCCCCTTGGGGGGAATTAGAGGAAGTATTGAAAGAGTTGAAGGAGCTTGCAACCCCATAAAAACAACAATGCCAACCAACCAGAGCTTCCAGGGACTAAACCACTACCTAAAGACATGGACTGACCCAGGGCTCCAACTGCATATGTAGCAGAGAATAGCCTTGTTGGGGCACCAGGGGAAGGGGAAGCCCTTGATCCTGCCACGGTTGGACCCCTAGTGCAGGAGAATGTATGGGGGGGCAGTAAGGGAGGTGGAGGGGGGAACACCCATATAGGGGAGGGGTTGGGGATGCGGGCTTATGGAAAGGAAACCGGGTAAAGAAACATATCTAAAAACAATTTAAAAAACAAAAGAATGAAGTTTTCTCAAATGCTGAAAAGGGTCATATGGAAGCCCAAGTTGGGGGTTTAGTTAGAAATTGGAAAGGTCTGTTTGAATGAATGACTTAAAATCTCTGGGTCATTAATATCAAAAACCTTGGCCTATAAGGGACTGCTGTGGCAAAGAGAAAGATGTAGTTCTGCAATGGGCACGATCCTTGTCTAGTCACAGGGTAACTGGCTGGGTTTTGTCTTCCACAAATGCCTCCAAGAAACCAGATCCATCCTGAGGACAGCCTAGAAACCTTCTCCTGGTACTAGAATGTAGCCATGTCAGCCCATAGGGTGGAGACTCTGGGCTGGTCCTGCTGTTCTCAGGGTGGGTGAGAACAACCCAGGAGATGGCTAGATCTGGCTGCAGGAAACTACCACTGAATCTGTGAGTTTGTGGGTAGGCACAGGACCTCCTGTCTTTTGTGTCCCCCATCAGCTGGCCCTTAAGTCTCATTCTAAACCACAGCACAGCAGGTATGCACCAGGCCTAGCCTTTGCAAAAGAGAAACAAACACACAAACACTTGTAGAATGAGTCTTGGTGCTGGTGTAATCTTATATCTCGCTTCCAACCCTAGGTTTGTTCAAATCAAGTTCCTGGCTGTCTTCTTTCCTAGTACAATGAACTAGGAAGTTCATCATAGTAACCAGCTTCGGGCCATGGTACCCAGCTTCAGAGGGAAACTCTGAACTCCTAGGTTGTCTCTGTTTCTATGTGACATGCAAGCTTCTGCCTTGAGCATACACAGATTCCTTCCAAGGGTCCAGGATCCCTGAAGTCCCGGAGTTTGTGGCTTGGGGCTGAGGGGGGTGCAAATGCAGCAAAGCATGCTTTTGGATGTAAAGGGTTTCTAGGCCCTCTAGCTGGAGACCTCCGACGGGGGAACATCCAGGTTTCCAGAAAAAAAGGGGTGGCACAAAAAAGAGGGGGTGGGCAAATGGTGGGGCGGGGAGCCCTGAACTGCTCTGCCTTCCAGGGAGGAGGAAGAAGGAGGGCAGGCCCCTGACTGGAGGGAGGGAAAGAAGGAAGCCGCCAAGGAGGAGTTTTCCAGCCTGGCTTTAGAGGCTCTGGCTCACTACACAACCCCTCGGTCTCTTGGCCTCCTCCAGCCCCTTAGTGCTGCGCAGCCTGCCCGGCGGGGGAAGCGCCGGCTCGCCATGGGGAGCCCGGGACTCCGGCCCACGCTGCTGCTGCCTCAAGTACTGTTGCTGTTGCTGGCGCTGCTGCACGTCCCGCCGAGCCAGGGCTTCCCAGGTAGGATTTAGGGATTGGGGGTGTTTCCCCAGTGAGGCATCTACGAACCGCGGAACCATCTGCTGAAACCCTTCTCTTGGAACAGCAGGAGATGTGGGGGTTTCCCTTTGTTTACTCTGAACTCCGCTTTCACAGTCCCAGGAAGCGGGGTCTGAAGGAGGAGTGTTGCTCCTGATTATGTACAAGGAACTGAGTTCTGCCGTGCAGCGCCTGGAGCCCGAGCCTGAGCACCTTCTGCTCCCAGGGCTCCAAAGTTTAAATCAAACCCTCTTGGCATAGAAGGCTATGAAGAGAAAGTTTGGCCACGGGCTCTTTTGATTCTTTCTCACCACACTGCATAGCTTCTTTTGCTCCCTCCCAGTCACTCACAGGGTTTTGATGGCTGTCAGCGCTCTGGGCCAGGCAGCTTACTTTTGAAAAAAGCCCCAAATCTTGCCCTTGGAGCCGAGCAGCTCCAAAACTCTTGTAGACTTTACTAGCCTAGCGGAAGAGCCTTCACGCACCTCTTGTCCAGTCCGCTCCTCCCGCTCCCCCTCCTGTCCCCGGCCAAACTCTGGGATTCCGAGAAAGTTTGCTTCTCTAAGGGAGAAGTGCCAGCTGAGAGTGGTGACATGTGGCATGCACTTGGTTAGCACCAGGGAAAGCAGGAAAGGCACAGGATTGTACTGGAGGGCGTGGTCTCGAACATCTAAGGGGACCCTGGTATTTACTGGGTTTTCACAGTACAGGGAAAATTCTCTTTGGCAATGCCTCTTTTAAAAATATCTCGTTAACATCCTCACAATGAAATTTTAGGCTAACAGAGAGTGTCAGAGGGGCAGGGCTACATGCTATGTGCCCCCTGTGGCCTTGGAATGAAAAGCCAATCTATGTAGTGTTTTTAGCTTTCTGTTGATAGAAAAGTGGTGGCATGAATTATAACGTATGAAAATAATTGCCTTAGTGTTAGACACCGCTATGGACAGTTTAAATCTGGGGCCTGAGAAGAAATCTCCAGGAAGTACGCTGGGTAGATGTAGGGGTGGCTTTTGGTCTTTGAGTGTTCCAAGTGAGTGGATGGATAGATGGATGGATAGCATGTGAGTGAAAAGGAACATTTGTGTTTTGTGCTGATGCTTACAGGTTTGAAGTTTTGTATGAACTGACTGGGCCGAAGTGCTAGAGAACTGTCATTTTATGATGTTGATGTCCCCACTCACCCTTGGCAATAATTGTGTTAAAGGGAGCTTAGAAGGGAAGGAGAGGTAATCTAAGCTGAAGAATCTCAAGCTCTGGTGGAGCCTGTCCCAGGGAGGCTCCCTTTTCATTTGCTCTCCTCCCCTCTCTCCTCTCTGCTCCTTTCTCTCTGTTTCTACCCTTATATAGTATAGCTTGCTGCCAAGCCTCAGACACCCACAGAATCCTTGATTTGCCAGCTCAGTCACTTACTACTGCTTGTGTTTTGGGACTTGCCCTTGGGGTTCTTGGCTCAGTCTACTAGCCTGTAGGTCCCTCCTCCCGTCAGCCAGACAGCCACCAGGTTCCTCTCTGCCACTTTTCCACTTGATTCCTTGTCTGCCATCTGACGCCACTCTGATAAACTGAAGTTTTGCAGAAGCACTTCCAGTCCCATTTTTCTAATCTATTTCTAGCCTATTTCTTAAAGAAATATTTATTTTACTTTTTGATATTATAATTATACCATTTCCCCTTCCCTTTCTGCCCTCCAAGTCCTCCGTTCTACCCCAACCCCTTGCTCTCTAAACTACAGAATACTCCTCCAGTTGGAGTCCTCTCTTGGCACATATCAATGATGTATCTTGGGAAGTGAGCTCTGCTGCAGCTGCTGAATCCAACAGAGGAAATTTTAGTCTGAGCCAGAGATTGTAAAAGTCTGGGAAGGGAAAATGCTCTAGACTTGTACATCTGGAGGCATATGGCATCAGCTGAGTTCACTGTTAGTTGTGGCGTGACATGTTTTAAAGGTTGTCTCAGAGGCACTCCTTCTAGTATGTGGACATCATGTCTCCAGAGCCCATGAAAGAAGATTTGGATCTGGAAGTTCACAAAGAGAGAGCTAGGGATTTAGGACCCCATCAGTATCTTAATTATGTAAGCTTCCGAGTTCTTAGAGCAACTCTGTCAGTAAAATGTCAAATCTTTCCTAGTCCCACCTGGAGAAGCTCTCTAGAGTTCTAAACCTGAATTTGATGCAGTTTTTCTGGGCTCCTGGTTTATTATTCCCAGCCTGTCAAAGACTGTGTGTCTATAGAAGCCCTCATATGGAGTGCTCCTAGCAAAGTTGCCTGTGTTTATGTTTTGCTCCTTTTAAGAAACGGCCCTGTTTGTTAATTCTGTCCTTAAATGAATTCTTGCAAGCTTCTGTATGTCTGAGACTTTGGAAGTTCACTCTACCCCGTGCAAACAAAGCCGAAGGTGGAGGATGAATGCTGTAGCCATGGACAAAGTCCTTGCATCCTCCTAGTACTGGAGAAAACAGGTAAAGTGATGTGGTTTTGTTTGTTAGGGAAAACGTAAAGCGAAATCAGACCGGAGCTGTCGAGCAGGCTTTGGAACCGCCACAATTGGATTTAAGTATTCGGAGCAGAGCACCTGGCTCAGGCTCTACAATTAAGGTCTCAGCAGAACCTGGCTAGAAATTTCTATTTGTGTTTAAGACATATAATCAGCTGACAAAATTACTCTGCAATATAAAAGAGGATCTGCTAGAGAGAGGAGAGCATTTTTGTCTGGCATTGTCTTTGTTGAGAACACTTCCAGTCAGTAAATTGGTCCCACTTCTCATTTCACAGATTGGTGAGTTGAATACAGTGCTAGAAACCATCAGTAAGGCACCAATTTCAGACCCGCCTGCCTCCTCAGTCCTAGCACCATAATCAAAGTACATTCCTTCCCTTCTAGATGATGACTGTAGCATTAATGTCTCTGAGGCTAGTTCATTGTCTCTCTTTAAAGCCAAATACAAGTCTTTTAAGTAGATGCATGCACACATGTCTGTGTCTCTGTGCATGTGCAGGTATGTACATATGTGTGATCATGCATGTGTGTGTGTGTGTGTGTGTGTGTGTGTGTGTGTGTGCATGAGCATCCATATGATGTGTTTATGTAGAAGCTGGAAGCCAGTGTAAGGTGTCTTCTTTTGTTTCTTTTTACCTTCATTTCTGAGGCAGGATCTCTCGCTAAATTGGAGGCTCCTTGATTGAGCAACACTAGCTGACTGGAGCATCCCAGAACTCCTCCTGTCTCCTCTTGTTCAGTTCTGGGATTACAAGTGTATGCCACCATACCTGGATCTTCATGTGGATGCTGGAGATCTGAGCTCAAATTCTTATGTGAATGTGGCAAGCACTTTACTGATTGAGCACTCTTCCTATCCTATAAAGTGGACTAATTTGTATTTCTCTATTCAAAAACTTAGAGCAGTCCCCAAATCCACTCTCATGTGGAAGGCTCTCCATTATATTCGGGGACTAGATTGTTCCAGCATAGTTGTTCTCAAGTGCTTCGCTCGTGGCTTCCTCAAACCTAGTCCATGTGCACTCCATGGCTCTTTAGCAATTTAGTTACGTTTTCCTTCTTGGTAGATTTCATTACCTGCACCTTGGAGTGTCCCACTGAGCCATCTGGCTGTTCAAATTTCTCCCCATTATCTAACAATATCCGCACTTTGATAAAATCAACTGACTGATCCTCCCTCCCTTCCTGAACCCCTCCCTTTCTTCCTTCCCAGTTATGGGAATGGGACACATGGCCTTGTGCATGCCCTAGTGGCTGAGCTACACTCTGGCTCTTGAAATTATTTCTGGATCACTGAAAGGGCAACTTCATGTCTTTCTTTAAACAAGCACAGCTCTCTGTGGCTGTTTTGTGGTCTTTATCACACATTTCACACACTCTAAGTTATATACCCCTCTTAGATTCTGAGTCCTTAAAATCTATGGCTGTACCATGTTTTACTCTTATGTGTATTTCTGAGGATGCTCAGCAGAATACCTGGTGCTTATGGAATTTAGTTTACCCTGAAACTCTGATGAACTGTAAGAAAGGTGCATGAGTAAATGGGATCTTGTGCCACCATGAATCTACATGCATAGAAACTATGGCTTGCTGGCCACAGAGGTTCATTTTAAATCCACGAGTACCCCCTGTTTAAGCAATAACTGTCTTTGCTGGGGGCCGTAAGATGAGAGACTGAGTGTAGCCACAAGCTGGAGCTTGCATTTATTTTTGTTGGCCACTTCATTCCATGTCCTTCCAAAGCAGTTGAATGGTTTCCTTAGTAAACATATATATGCACTGTAACAATTCCCCTTTCAGTGAACACGTCTAAAAGTAGCAATTGAAAGTGAAGAGTTTCAATATAGGTTTGCCGTTGCCAAGTTATGACACAGTATGGAGTTTGTGGCAGTCAAGTTATGATTAACATTCAGGTTGAAGATTCTCATACAAAATAACGGTAGTAATAACTGTCTCTCAAGATCTAGTTTGTAGGGAGATCGTGGAGCCAGTTTTTCCGTCTTTAACTGTAAGATTTTGGAACTCACGCCTTTAGTGGACCTTTTGCTTTAAGAGGGGCTGCTCTTTTCCTGGTCTATTTACAGTCTGCTCCAAAATAAATTTGGTTTCTGCCTTCTCTAATGAAATCTGAGCTTTGCCCAGAGACTTACTTTATCAAGTGGCTGTGAATGGTGAAGAGGCTCTGTGCTTAGAAAAGGGGAGCGAGCAAGGTATGCAGTTCCTTCTTTGCAGTAGTTTCCTGTTTCCTGAGGAACTAGGCACAGTCACGTCCAGTGGCCAATACTGGAATGGAAATGTGTGACGGACTCTGTAGACTCTGAGGGAGTCATGCAGGAACTTGACCTGCATGTTGAAGGTTGATGCATGGAGATGCTGCTGTCAAGATGGCGATGCTGAAGATGCAATGTTGCCTTAGAATGTCTTTGCGTTTCCCTAAGGATGTTTAGAACTTGGAACCAGAATTCTGGGCAGCTATTTCCTCCCATGGGGAAAAAAGTCCCTATCACAATCCAAATGTACTATTCACTAGATGGTTTTCCTGTCTTCCTGAACTGTGTGAGAAAAAATGTGGACTTAACAAGCTAAATAAATGAATAAATAAATAAATAAATAAATAAATAAATAAATAAATAAATAAAAGAGAGAAATACACAAAAGACAAAATTGTGAGACTAGAACTTTGATTCAACCAATGAGTAGGTGGAGGTGGCCTCTCTAGTTAACACCAGCTATAGAATTTTCAATTCTCATTTTAAAAGCAACCGTGGGCTCAGTGAAGCTCAGAAAGGTAGACCACATCTTATGCCTTAAGTTCTGCATTCAGTACCCCTCCCATCAAGGTAAAAGTTAGTGATATATAAAGAAAAAATCAAACAAAGTAGATATAAACAGAGATGGAAATTGTTCCTGCTCTTGATTAGCACAAAGGCTGAGATCTGGGGGAGGATATTGAGTCAATCGTCAGGCTAGTCATTGTCTGAAGTAGTTGTGAATAAGACCCAAACTATTCAATTCAAATATCTTTGTAACATGTAACAGAATTTCCAAGATTACTTCCCAGAGACAAAGGAGTGGAAGATAAAATGTCAGTGAATATTTACGATTCTCTGAATAAAAGAGCCAATTGGGCAGAAAACAAGTCTGGGCATACTTAGCTGATGAGACCTTTGGCTATCAAGTTGCCATAGGACATTATTGTAAGTGATTTAGAGACTCTGGGAAGTTCACAGATTCTGAGGGTAAGGTTTGCAGCTAAAGATTTAAAAGGAAGGCTTGCACCAAATGTTCTTAGCAGTACTGCTACGCTGCCAAGTTCCCAAGGTAATAATTGGTTACACCTGAATCTTAGCAGCACATGGAACGATCTGGCTTCAGAAAGCTCCTGAGTGTGCATTCCTTAAAGAATCGATGCACTCACCCATAATTCTTAGCTCATAGTGGATATTTCTCTCTGTGCATTGTTCTTCAGGAAGAACAAATGGATCTAAATGGGTTTAGATCCACTGACTCAGATTATCCCAGAAACTTGAAGTTATACATTGCATATATTTGTTTAAAACCTTTTCAATGAGTTAGATTGGCAGAGTTTTGCTTGGCTTTCAAATATTTTTTGCAATAGTTTTTCTGTCATGCTCTTATAGAGACCTGTAGTGTTATTAGTCCTCACAATGTTCCTCCAGTTGTGTTTGATGAGCACATCTTTAATGCAGTTGCACCCTAGCATTCTCTAATGATTTGTCCTGGTCTGTGCCTTGTGTGGGCTGCTGGGCTAAATAACACCGCCTAGTGCAGGCCTCCAAGAATATTCAAGCACATTAGTTAAATTGGAGCCACGGGGCAAGAATTAAGCCAACAGTTTTTGGGCCCACAGTGGAATGTTGCAGAAGCAGTGGTGGTGTTCATGGCCCCTATTTTCTGGAACTCAGCTCCCACATGGCCATTCCTTATAGGAACTCTCCAGACACATTGTCTCTGACTCATTTGCTGACACAGGTTCCTCTTAATGGTCAGTGGTAAAATGCTGTTTCTAGTTACATTTTCTCTCAGCTTTTTAGCTAGTAGAATCATACTCTTTCAGTCTTAGCTATGCATAGATGTAATTTTCTCACTCATGTGAACCACTTACAGGTATTTTCAATTTATCTATTCCCATAACTTAACAGGGAACCTGACTCCAAGAGGATAATGATATACCAGGAGGGGATGCTTGTAGCCAGCTTCAACCCATCTACCTGGATGGGTGTCTCAGGCTTGCTCTAGATTGCTGTGAGAGTTTCTTTCTTTCATGCTCAGGTTCCCCTGAGCAGGCAGCCTAATTCTGCAGGGGGAATCTCAGACCGTGGGGATGTCTCAGACATGAACTCTTCATGCATTTTAGGATGGAGCCTCTCGTGCCTTGCGGGTTGGGATGTCTGGAGTCACATGTGGAATTAGAAGTTGAGCTACGGCTATACCTTAGCTCCTATAGGCCTGTGTTGGAGTTAAGTTCTTTCCTGGGTTCAAGAGCTAGACAAAGTGGGATAAACTGTTCTACAGCATCACTATCTATATGAATCCTTGGGTGGACTGTCAGTCATCTTAGGTCTAGAATACTTGGGGCATTTTTCAGTGTTTTTGAGAAGCTCCTGACCCAAGGCCAGCTCTTGATCTCTTTTAAGGATGTTAGGGTCCACAAGCTTTGTCTCTGCACTGCTCATTGGGATTTGCACAGCTGATTTGTAGTGACAGTTTACCAGCTTTATGGAGACACCATTCACCCAATCCAGCATTTGCCCATTGAAACTGCATGCTTTAGTGGCTGGAGTATATTCATAGAGTGCTGTATCCATCATTGTAATCAATTTTAGGACATTTTTATTATCCCCCAATGATGCCCTTTGGCTGTCACTGCCCAGTCCCTTTTCACTCTAACTGCTAGGCAACCACTGGCTTATTCTCTGCCTCTATAGATTTGCCTCTTCTTTCCAGTCTCTGTAAGTTAAGTGGTACGAAACTTGTCTTTTTGTGATTCATGCCTCTCATTTAACCCAAGGCTTTCAAGGGTTATCCTTGCTGTCAATTCCATCCTGTAATTATTCCATTCTATAGATGTGTTCCATTATATTTACCTGTTGGTCGGTTATTACACATATGGGTTGCTTCCACTTTAAGTCTCTTAGGAATGAGGCTGCAGTGAACATTCATGCCCAAGGTTTTGTCGGGATATATACTTTTAGTTCTCTTGGCCAGATAACTAAGAATGGAACTTCCAGGTCATTTGCTCGCTCTCGGATGAAATATCTAGGAAACTACCAAACTCTTTTCCCAGAAAGACTACATCTTTTTACATTCCCACAAGTAATATGTCCTAAGATCTGCACAGCTCCAGCATTGCCAACCCTTATACTGATTGTCTTTTCTATTAAGCATCATCACATGCTCCCCACTTACTCATAGTTTACCCTCAAGTACTGAGTGACCGAACTCTGTCTTTTCTGCAAATAATGAGGGCATATGCCAGAGAAACTCAGCGGTATCTGCTCTTTCGTTGTAGGATGGAGGAGTACTGCTACTCCATAATGCACTTCTCAATGAATAAGAGAAAAAAATGCCCAGTCTCCACATGTAGTTACATGGACATAGAACTCTCTCTGGAGACATATTTAGGGCTAATTCAGAAATAATAATAATAATAATAATCCTGCCTGAGATTCAAGATTAGGAAAGGAAGGGCTGGTTACTGTGGTGAGCCTTGTTGCTCTTTTGGTGGGTGTTCTGGTGTGGGAAACTCCCTGGACAGGCATGTAAGCAATGCTGATTGTGTCTTGATTGTGGCTTAGCCTCAAACAAGACAAAGCTGTGGATCTGGTATTCTTTTAAAGCCTGTGAGTATTTAAAGGGGGGGGGAAGCTGTGCTTGCATTTCTACATGATCCTTGCACTCTTGGGTCATCTGGAACCAAGTCAAAAATTCAGATGCATAGGCTCCGCCCAAGACTTGCTGAATCAGCATATACATTTTACCAAGATCCTGCTGAGGAATTGTAGATACGGATATTTGTGTAATGGTCTGATGAATGAGTGCAGCCCTTTGCCAAAACAGAGTGGCTTGCCTGTTTAGAATTGCCACATAATGGCTTACTTCCCTTCCCCTCCCTTTTGTGATTAGTTTGGACTTCATCCCTGAATGAATCTTCCGAGTTTTCATTTGTATGTCCCTTAAATTACTGAGATAAACATTTAGGTTCCTAGTCCCTTCTCTAACTCAAAACACAAACACAAACCTTCAGGCCCTCAACTCTTTCTCCCTTTCTTTCTTTCTCCCTTTCTTTCTTTCTCCCTGTCTTTCTTCCTTTCTTTCTTTCTCCCTTTCTCTCTCTCTCTCTCTCTCTCTCTCTCTCTCTCTCTCTCTCTCTCCCTCCCTCCCTCCCTCCCTCCCTCCCTCCCTCCCTCCCTCAACTATATTTTAAAAATCTGCTGAGCAATAGTACAGTCCGTGTCTGACCTAACTCAGGATAACAGCAAAACATATCTTTAGATTGACTAATAACAAGGGCTTTGAGTAGTTTTTCCTTGCAGTAATAATTTTGGTTGAATAATTTTAGCTAGTTAAAAGAAGGAGGAGGGAAAAGAGGAGAGGTAGAGGAGGAGGAGGAGGAGAAGAAGATCAAGCTGAGTCTAATGGAACAGCCCCGTATCTCCATCTATCTGGGAAGCTAAGGAAAGGGCACTACCTAGTTTAAAACCTGTCTGGGATACACAGTGAATCCAAGAATAGCTTAGTGAGATCCTGGTTCAAACAACAACAACAAAAAATGTTGGAGATATGGCTCAGGGAACGGGTGCTTTCCCATCACATGTGAAGTCCTACGTTTAACTCCTAGGATTGAAAAGGACAAAGACTACCTGGGTTGTGGTAGTGCTTACCTTTGATCCCAGCAGTTGGGAGGCAGAGTCAGGCAGATCTCTGTGAGTTCAAGGCCAGTCTCTCTACAGAGTGAGTTCTAGGACAGTTAGGGTTACATAGAGAAAAAAAAAACCCATCTCAAAAAGAAAAAGGAAAAAAAAAGAAAAAAGAAAAGGAATTTTTTAAAAAGGACAAAGAGGAAGAGGAGGAAGAAGAAGGGAGATTATCTGTCTTCATGCTAGAAACCAATATCAAAGAGGTTAGAGAGGAGGTGGGATCTTGGAAAATGGTGAAAATAAGCCAATGGGGAGGTCAGGAAAACAAATCAGTGTCTCACGTTAGGCCCTGAAACTTCTACAAATTGGGAAGACTAGGTTGATTGAGTCTTTTAATGGCATCTAAAAGAGATATTTGTGGGTAATGTTGGGGTGGGCATGTGGTTATAAACCAAGAAATGGTCTTTAGGAAGACAGAATTGGCATCATTTGATGAATCTGAGGAATTTTAATTTGATAGATCTGGAGTAGGGAATAGTTAATTTGATTACAGTCAGCAAATTAATCCAGGCATGCTATATTTGGCCCCTTCCTGTTTTCATATTATCAGTCGATCAAACGGTTTAAAGTTTTAAGTGGTAAGAATATTCCAGAGGAGATTAATAATTACTTTCTTATCATTGGAACATGGCTATGTTAATCTATTTAAGTACAATATGTGCCTATGTGGTGATATAAAGATAATATTGATTCGTTTCAATGGAGATCATAGGGCTTAAGAAACTAAAAACAGTTTGCCTAAAATGTCTGCCAATCCCTAATGTAAGGTCTTGCTTCTGAAAGTGTAACTTGAGGCTCTGCTTTTCCTGGTAGCTTTAGAGAAATTTTAGATTTTGACAGCACTTCAGATCTATGAAGTTGCAGCCTGCCTTTTAACAAGAGATGCCCAGGTGTTTGGAATTGCTTCTTCCACATCAGTAAATCCAACTCAGGACTCATCCTGGAGGACTAGGTCAGCATACTGTAACTGATGCTATACTCTCTCCTCTGAATTTATAAGCCACATCGTTGGATATCTAGTTTTCTAGGTTTAGGGACTATAATACCCAGACATCTCAAACTCTCTAGAAACTAGGTTCTCATTTTAGTCTTTCCAGTCCTTAGCTTAAGCTCAGAGTTCTAACCCAAGCTGGACATGGTCTGCCCTTTGCTACTTGCTGACAGATTTTCTTGATATTGCCAGGGCTTGGAGGCTGAAGACTCTGGTTTTTCTAGCTCTGTTGCCCTGCCAGGATCTCACTATTTGATATGGCTCAAAGCCCTCTAATGTCTTCTACACATTTCTTTGAAGCACTGCTTCCCAGAGATGCCCAGATGTCTCCCATTCATATAGGTTGCGTTGTCATTAAGTTGAGACACGCTGGGTACTAAGATCTGAATACAGTTTGCTCCCCGCCACAACAAAACTCAGCATAAAATGTGCTTACCGTTGTGCTGGTGTCAGGAACTAAAACTTGGAAGGAATTACTGGAACCCCAGGAAGGCTTAGTGCTTTTCATAGGATGGTATTAGGTATGGCGATTGTAAAGCAAGGCCACCTCTCTTGTTTGTCATCTATAGACACATACTTGTCCTTCTCTTTTTCACTAGGAGTAATAAGAGGGTATCGCCATATGTAACTTTTCTACTGTGAACTTCCCAGCCTCCAGAACTGCTAACCAAAATAAGTCTGGTTTCAATCTTGCAGTCATGGGTGTTTGGTTGTAACAACAGAAGGTGGCCCCAAACAGAAGATTGGTTTTTAGTGCAGGGGCTGCTTAGGATGATCAGTATGTAACCCTCTGCTAGAGGACTTCGAAGAATAATCTCAACTCATGATCCCTAGACCAGTACCAATAACAGGATCATGCAAAAATATGCAAGGTCAATAAATTCTCAGAACCCACCCTAGGACTAATGAACCAGAAACGGGGTCCTGACAAAGTCAATCCCAGCAATCTGTGTTATAACAGATACTCCAAGTTCTCACACAGTCATGTATGAGGATCATTCCTGTGGACAATTTCAAATTGAATTTTCAGGACATCTAAGCGAAAGAAACTAGTGTTTCGCATGTTGGTTTTAATAAGAACCATTTACTTGTTTTAAATTTTAGGCCAGGACCTTGGGAAACACCACACCGAACTTACTGAGTAGAAATGAGCACAGCAGACTTCAGGAATAACCTGAGGCGAAATCATCTCTTGGAAACTTGTCTCCTAAAGAAGCAGTTTGTATGCACACTTGGTTTGAGAAGAGTTTCTCCAGGTCAAAAGGCAGCAGCAGCTGGCTGATGCAAAACCCACATTCTTTACAGTGTGTTTCTGTATATTAAAATGTGAGGAAGGCTCAGGAACAGCCCTTGGGCTATTTCTTCTCTTATACATGAGTCATCCTTTCAGAATACTGATGTGTGGGAGACTGCTAGCCTGCAGGCAGTGACTCTCAGTACAGATGCTTGTCCCTGCATTTTTAAAGCTCATGCCATTTCTTCTCATTCCAAAACTTCTCCCTCGGGGTCTTTATGAGGAACAGAAATATTACAGCCTTAGACCTTCATGTAAACCTTCCTTCTTCTTTGCCCCCAGTAGCTTTGTGTCTGCTACATTGTCACTTAGTCTCAGAATTCCAGTGACACTGAGTCATTTGTGAGCCTGGGTGAAGTTGAAGGAGCCACTTTAGGTTACTGTTCTTCCTCAGAGCTAACTGCTAGGGGCAAGCAATCAAAAGGAATTCAGGACGAGGAACCTACTTTGACCTTATTTTTAGCAAGAATGAATGAGACAATTGAGAACTTTGATTTCTATACTTCTCGTGGGAGCGAAAATAAAAAATCCTATGCAGTAGCTTACCTGTGCCCTGCAGTCTGAAAAACTGTGCTCATCTTTAAAATGGGTCACCTGATGCAGATATACACTTAACTCTGCTGACCACACTTTCACGATGCTTTTAAATATGATAAAAAGAAGTCGGGTATAACTAGAGCACTCAGCAGTTGCACGGCCCAGAGTCTAAGCTGCCAGCACAAAACCCCAAAGTCTAAAAGTAAAGCACATTTATTGTGAACGTGCTTAGAGACCTGGAAAGATGGCAGCAGGTTTGCCTCGCATTTTCCTCTACTCTCTGTTGTCGCCCTAAAATCACGGCACTGAACCGTTTGGTATAAACACCTAGCAATTTTCCTCTCTGTGTGAATTTTTATAAAGACACAAGTTGTTGTTAAAAAAAATAATGCATTGCCACATGGAGGAACAATAATGGTAAATACATGGAATTATCTCCTTTGTCAGGAAAGAAAGGCCCCTGAGATAGATGGCCTTAGTAGTGAGTGTGGTCCAAGAAATTTCTCTGTGGCTCTCTCCCATGCTCTCTAGTGCCAGCTACCATGCGTCCGCAGACAGTGCCTCAGTCTGTGGCCTTGCTCATAACCTGGCTGTAGCCTCCCTTCCTTTCTTCAATTTTCACTGTGTCCCAGGCAATCTATGTGGACAGTTAACCTTTTTTGGAGGACCATATGATACGCCACAAATTGCTTTTGTTCCATCATCTGGTTTCACTTTAAAGGGTGGCCTTCCTCCCTCTGTCTGTGTTGAGTGGAGACAGATAGGTTTCAGAGCATTGGAAATGGCCCTCAGTGGAAACAGGAGTTGGCATTAGTTAAGGGCCTCTTGCTTTGTGCCGATGCCCTTGATTTTAGGTACCTGTATTTTTCCTGTTCTTCCTGTCTTTAAGATTTAAACAATGTGCTTGATTCTTTGAACTATTAAGCAATAGGAGGCTATCCTGGAAAAAAAAGTATTCTTTTCCTTTGGACCAGAGTGATGCTTTCAGCTTTCTTTTTGTTTAAGCCCTAAAATATGACCACAATTAAAATTTCACAAGCCACATACTGTCTTCATTGTCTTCGCTAATTAAAAGCAGAGTGCTCGGAGACTAAGGGTGCCATGTACTGTGCCTAGAACTTTCCTCTGGGGATTTTTTGCAGAAGAGTTTGAACTGAGGGTGGGATGTTGTCTTAGATGAAGCAGCTAATCCTAAGAGTTCATGCTTTACAAGGTTTACTTTCTCCCTCTCCAGCCACTATTCTGCTATTTACAATGGGCATATAGGAGCGTCCTCGACAGAAAAGAATTAACATAAGGACTGTAGTTGGGTACCAGAGGTAAAATTCCTCAGTAAGACGAACTCCAGTCACCCACAGTGGTGACCCCTTGCAGTTGCCCAGTAAGCAGGATCATTTCGGCCTCCCCCTTCCTTCTTTGCCTCTCTTTGTCTGCCCATCATTATACTTTTTGGGTTGCCTCCCCCAAATAAACGACTGCACCCTTTCTTAAGACCTTCTTTGGGAGATGACAAACGTTGGCTCTGATGGAATTTAACTCCGAGTTTTAGGTTCCCTCCTGAAGTTATTTATTTTAACTGATAAACTGATACCTGCGAGATAGAGACGTGGAATGAGGGGTTCTGGGATAGGACCTTAGGGGTTGTTTAGGTAGCCATGAAACTACGTAAAATTTGGTGGTTCGAATCAAGAACAACCAATTACTTGCTCGTGATTTTAAAGTTTGCCCAAAGCTCAGTGTAGAAGGCTAATTTCTCATCCTCATGCTGTTGGCTGTGTGCCTTTGTCTAGGGCTGCTGGATCCAAGATGGCTCTACTCACGTATTTGGGTACTTCATCTGCAATGGCTGTACCCCCCCACCCCTCTGTCTTTCAGTCCCTTGTTGATCAAACCAGTATCTCTGTCCAGCAGGCTAAATGAACATGTTTATATGTGAGTATCTTCCTGATAGAGTAAAAGCAAAGCCTGCCAGAATGCTGATCAAAAGCCTAGGTCTGGAACTGACACAGCAGCACTTTTGTTGATCTTTATTAGTTAAAGAAAATGATGAGGCAGGCTGAGTTTTAGGCTAGTAGTAATAGCTAATGTCAATAGATTCTAACACTTAAAAGGTTGGAGTAATAGTACAAGTGGAAGGGATTGATGGAAAGAACTCCACTCCAGGACTGGTTTGGGAATGGAAGTTACAGATATGAATTTAATTTTGGGGCTTGTTTTCTGGGTGTGTTCTGATTCAGTGATGGGCCCTAAGTTAGTTATCCAACTGCTGTGACTTGGGTATGAAATGTCCTTCGAGGGTTGGGGATTTAGCTCAGCGGTAGAGCGCTTGCCTAGCAAGCACAAGGCCCTGCGTTCGGTCCCCAGCTCCGAAAAAAAGAAAAAGAAAAAAAAAAAAAGAAATGTCCCTCGTAGGTCATGAGTTGAGGCTTGATTCTCAGAGCAATGTTCAGAGGTAGGAATTTTGGGAAGTGATTGAACCATGAAGCCTCTGATACAGTCAATGGAATAATTCATTCAAAGTTTATGTGTGATGGCACTATTGAGGGGTGATCGAATCTAGGTGGGGCCTCATTGGAGTAAGTGGACCAATGAAAACACCCTTTTCAATGATACATCTCATTTCTGTATCCTTCCTCATTGGGTCACTCTGTATCCTGACCACCATGAAGTGAGCTCTTTCTGCCAGGATGCTGTGCCTTACCACTGGCATACACTGTGTGGCCAAATAGCCATGGATTGAAACTTCTGGGACCATGAGCCAAAATAAATCTTTATGTTTTTCATCTAACACATTTTGTCACAATGGTATTAGACGTCAACATGGAAAGTGCATGTAATTAAATCAACTTGCATCTCTGGAAATGTGCAAAACTCATTTCCCATTGGTTACTAGTACCTTCCCTTCAGGTTTTCTCTTTTCTTCTGTCAATGCCAAAACATTATTATGTGGACACTAGCTAAAAATAGACCATAGACCTAAATATGAAGCCTGTAAGAATTCTTGATAACAACATCAGAGAAAGCATTTGTAAGCTTGAATAAAGTAGAAGATATTTTAGATATAACACCTAAAGCATGCTCTACAAAAGGTACAGGGAATGACTTATGCTTAATCCAAATTAAAATTGTTTACCCCTTAGAACATACTGTTAAGGGAATGAAAAGAAAAATCAGAATGGAGAAAATATTTTTAAATGGCATGTCTGATTAAAGGGCTATTATTCTGAATATATAAAGAATACTCTGACCTCAATAACAAGTAAATAAGCACACCCATTATAAAGAAGTTGAAATGTTTGCACACACATAAAAATATGAAAAGATGCTTAACATCCTCATTCACCTACTAACAACTGGATGAACATGGCTGATATAACTGTTGCTTTCATCTGACAAAAAAAATGGGATTAGTCACCTTCTCTTTTTGGAAACTGACTTTCACTGTACAGTGCAAATATAACGTGTCAGTATTCCTATCAAGAAGGGATTTGCACACATTTATGATCCCTGTAGAGAGCTGACTGGCTATTTTATGTTTCTCTTACTAGAATTTATGTGACACACATCCACAAATTGCTAGCCAGGAACTTTAAGAAACCACCGGCCACCAGCAATTTGAAGCAGATCATTTACTGTAAGCTCACAAGGACGTGGGTGTCTTCCATCATTCTTCTCCAAACCCATGGAGGTTGTTAGGGCTCCCTAAATCCTCCCTTCATCTACTTCTGTTCTCAAGTATATAATGTCCTCTAATTTCAAGAACTTGGCATCATTTTGGCCTTGTGACACAGGGCTTTAGTGTCTTTAATACTACTAGTACATAAGAGATGTAAACCACCTTGACTTTTTCCTTTGAATTCATTTTCCTCAGTGTTAAAGTCTAAAATATATTATTTTACTTTTTTCCCTACAAACAAATGCTAAGTTAAATACCCAGTGTTCAGTAAAAACACCGATTTTATGACAAGTAAGAAACAACATTTTTCATCTAGTTTCTAAATTAGGACTAAGAGTCTTGGATGAACAGCTGCAATGTCCCAAACATTTTTTTCCCCATTTCTGTGAGTCCCAAAGGCTCCTCTTCACACACTTAACATTCCAGAAATTCCTAGAATAAAAAAAAGGAGACCATGCAGAGGTTTCTTTCGTTTCAATGTGTGTGTGTGTGTGTGTGTGTGTGTGTGTGTGTGTGTGTGTGTTTGTGTGTGTGTGTGTGTGTGTGTGTGGTGTGCGTGCGCATGCATGTATGTGTGCATATTGTTTCTTTTTAATAAGCATACAGAGTAATAGGTTTCATTTAACTAGGACATTTTTGTCCATTCTTTGTTTCGGTCGATCTTTATCCCTTACTTCTTTTCCAGATCCACCTCTGCCTACCAGTCTCCTGCACCCATTATTCCCCTTGCCACTTCAATGTCATTTTATCACCCTCTTTTACCCCTCTGTTTTAAGCCCTCTACCTCTCCTCTCATGTTCCAGGTTCTGGTTTTTATGACCCATGACCATTCCCCCCATACACATATTCACATAAAAACTTTCAATTAAGGTTTACATATGAGAGATAACATGTAACCTTTATCTGCCTGAGTCTAGGTGACCCCACTAGACAAAGTATTTTCCAGATTTATCCATATGCCTATGAATTTCATGACTGTTTTATCTATTATCTCAGTAACTTTTTCAAAGGATAACTTACAGTTCAGCGCAGCTCTGTGTTCTTTCTCCTGATGTGTTGGTCTGCATGCCTATCCCTGAAGTGATGTCTGTAACATCTTCATTACTGTAGCTTTGCGGGGCAATTCCTCTAAATTGACTCTGATTTCATGAAATCACGTTAGACATACATTCCAACAAAAATCTTGCTGAGATTATTATTGGTATTATTTTAATTCTATTGATGAACTTGGGGAGCAAATTAATGAATGTCTTTATTTTTTTTTTCTACTTGAAATTTCCAACCCACAAGCACAGTTCAACTCTACTTATTTTGGTCTTATTTGACTTTGTTTACTGTTGTTGTTTTGAGTAAGGAGAAAAAAACACATGTTATTGGGTTTGTAAGTATTTCATATTAAATTTGTGTTTTTTCATTTTTCTTTCGTGAATGTCATTTGCTTATTTACTGACAATTTCACATATATCCATCATTTGTCTTTGATCAGATCCACCCCCACTCTCCCCTCTCACTCCTCCTGAGATCTCTGACCAATCTCCCTGCCTCATTCCATGACCTCACTCTCTCTCTCTTTTTACTCCAATTGAGTCCATTTAGTGTTGACTGTTAGGGTACTGACTTATCTTTCTGGCTTGATCCTGTTCAGGTCGGGTGCTGTGCAGGTACTGCAGTTATAGCATGTTAAATAGTGCACCAAGCATTTCGTGTTCAGAAGACAGTATCTCATAGTGCTCCTTCTCACCTCAGACTCTAAGCCTTGGAAGTGTTGCTTTAGACATCTTGTTTAGGGCTCAGCACTCAACTGTCTCTTAGTATCAGCACTTTCAACCAGCTGTGAATCTCTGCATTAACTGCTGCCCACTGCAGAAGAAGCTTCTCTGGTCAGGGTTGAGAGCAGCATTAATCCAAGGGTCTAAGTATAACCTCTAGAAGGAAGTATTTGACAGCATTTCCGCTTAGCAAAACAACAGTAGTAGGTTCCTTACCAGGACTAGTGACCTTCCTAGCAATGGACTTTAGACCAGGTGTCCACTGCCATTCTCGAATCACTGCCTAGGAAAGAGGATTAGCCTTTGGTAAATGACTTCTGTCTTATGTTTCAGATGGCAGAGTCTTTATCTTGAAGTTTAATACATTTTATAATGTACAGAGACGGCTGGAATGCTCATCGTCAGAAAACTCTGCTGTTTAAAGAGATATTAGGGTGAAAGGTGGGGAAAAAAGTTCAAAAAGGGAGAAATAATGGTTTTCTGGAATCACAGTTCCAGAGGATAACATATCTGTCCCTAATATAGATACAAATTATATTTGGTCCTGAAAATAAATATATTTGGGGGGGGGGCTGGAGAGGGCACTCAGTAGTGAAGAGTCCTTTTACTGCTCTTACAGGGGACACAGATTCAGTAACCAGCACTCACATAAGGCAGGTTCCAGCTTCAGGAGACTCTGTTTCACTTCTGACCTTCCTGGTCACTTTATGGTCATGATGCTCACAATGAAAACACACACACACACACACACACACACACACACACACACACACACTCATTAAATTAAATGAATGTCTTTGAAAAGTAAACTTAGTTCCAACCAAAACATTTTTTCTCAAAAGACAATGTAATATATCTGAATAATGAAAGAAATACAAAATGATTAATGACTGTTTCGAGAATATACAGCTTCTAATCCATTAGATAGCTCATCTGAGTAGTGGGCAAGCAATCCTACTTGTAGCCTGTGGAAAGGGAAATTAGGGAATTGGGAAAATTCAGTAAGAATTTTTGTAAAACCTTTCATGCCAGTGAGTTTTTTTAAATTAAACTATTCAATTAATTGTTTTGGGGACCCTGTATTGGTATTGTCACATATTAGACAGCTTCTCAAAGCAACCAGAATGCTCTACTTGTTTATGAAAGGGTCATCTGTGAAGAACAAGGCAGCTTCCTTTTGCAGTGCAGCCAAGTAATGGCACTGTGTGCCCTAGCCCATGCAGGTCATGTGCTAAGGGGTGTTGCTTCAAGTGTTTAACTGAACTTCTTATTCAATCTAAGCCACTTTTAATCAGGAATGAATCAGTCTTTTTTTTCTTTAAAATCTATCTATCTATCTATCTATCTATCTATCTATCTGTCTGTCTGTCTGTCCGTCCGTCCATCCATCCATCCATCCATCCATCCATCCATCCATCTATCTATCTATCTATCTATCTATCTATCTATCTATCTATCTATCTATCTATCTATCTATCTATGTAGTATGTGTCTAAGTGTTTTGATTCCATATATGTAAGTACACCCCGTGGATGACATAGGCATGGGATCCAGAAAGGAGCCTCTAATACCATGGTCCTGGAATTGCAATGGTTCTATGACACCAAGTGGATGTTGAGCACCAAACCCGCGTCTTTTGCAATAGCAGTAGGAGCTACAAAACCACCTCTCCAGGCCCAGCCTCAGATCTTTTTTGTTAAACTGACAACTATTTGGAAATGGCTTCAGCTGACTTCCAATGATAGTTGTGTTTTAGAAAACAAATTCACATTAATATCCAGGTTTTATTCAAAACATTGGTAAAAGTCATAGCCTCCAATTTCATGGCTCCTTTACAGTCTTTTTCTTTAAACCAATTATGCTGCCATGTGCTCTATCGTTTGCTTGTAAAAACAATTCTTGTGTATAAATTACCTTTGAAGCTTAAAACTGAGTTATGATGCTTCAAGTAGAGTGTCTGTGGTTGTTTGAGTGAGAACAATCCTCATAGGTGAACATCTTTAAGTGCTTGATTTCCAGTTGGTGAACTATTTAGGGAGGATTAGGAGTGGGCTTATTGGAGAAAGTGTGTCATTGGAGGGTGGCCTTTGAGGTTTCCAAAGACCATGCCATTCCCAGTGGGGTCTCTCTCTCTGTCTCTCTCTCTGTCTCTCTCTGTCTCTCTGTCTCTCTCTCTGTCTCTCTCTGTCTCTCTGTCTCTCAGTCTCTCTCTCTGTCTCTTTCTGTCTCCGTCTCTGTCTGTCTCTGTCTCTCTGTCTCTCTGTCTCTGTCTCTCTCTCTCTCTCTCTCTCTCTCTCTCTCTCTCTCTCTCTCTCTCTCTCTCTCTCTCTGCCTCCTGCCTATGTAAGTAAGGATGTGCCTGCCACCACACTCTTCTCCCCGATAGTGCTTTCTTTTAAATGTTGCCTTGGTCGTAGTGTCTTTCCACAGGAATAGAACTGGAACTAAGACAGCATCTACCCTCATATCTAAGACTTTTTCTCATCTCTCTCCTCATTTGTTTCCTACTTATATTTTACTCCATCGCAATGTCTTTGTCTTAATTGTAAAGATAGTCAATATGATAGATGAAGCCTATATGCTAATCAGTAGAAACTAAGCTTTCTAAAAGCTAGTGGGGTTGGCCAAAGTCATATAGCCAAGTGTTAGGGTAGATTTGTAACATTTCACTCTCCTGATTTTTATAGAAAATATGTGGAATTTTCAGAATCTTACTAAGAGGCTAACACAATGAAGTATTTTTTTCATTACCGTGTGTGTGCATGTGTGTTGTATATGAGTGTGTGTGTTTGTGTGTATGTTGTATATGAGTGTGTGTGTGTTTGTGTGTGTGTGTGTTGTATATGAATGTGAGTGTGTGTGTGTTGTATATGAGTGTGTGTGCATGTGCATATTTTCTACTTTATCATTGATGCCACCTATCGGCTGAGCCCAGAGCTTTCTGATTAGCCTAGTATGGCTAACCAGCCCTCTCCAGAGACAACCCTGTCTCTGCCTCTTGGAATTGCAGGAAGGGTCATCACATCGACCTGAGTTCTGGGGATCTAAACTTTATGCTTCCTGCTCACACAGCAAGTTCTTTAATCACTGAGCCATTTCAGAACTGCTTAACAAACTTTTGTTTCATTCCTAACTTTCTTTCCATACTTTACAAGTGTGTGCAAGAAAACCAATTTGTTATGCTAAAAATCAGGATGGTCATTGGATATGGCCATGTTCTATTTATTGATTTCAGTGATGGTACATGGGTATGTTCAATTTATAGACATTTATTTATAGATTTGTATGCCTGTAAAAAAATAGAATATTTAGAACTGTGGGTGTGTTTCAGTTGTAGAGTTCTTGCATAGTGTTATGATACCTTATTTATTGATGCAGCCTATCAATTAGGATCTTATGAGGAACTCTTGCTCCTCAGCTGATAGTATGTTTTTAGGTCAAGGGACCTTTAAGAGCGAGATGGGAGTGGAATGAAATTGTTAGACATTTAGAAATTATACCCCAGCCCTGGTTCCATTTTTATCTCTGCTTCCTAATCAGCTATAATCTGAGAAGCAGCACTAATATGCTTCCAGCACAGTGGAGCCACTGCCACCAAAGATACATTACCTTTACTGCCATAACGGATCGATCCTTGTGGAATTGTGAGTCAAAATATACCTCCCCTTTCTTAAGTTGTCTATCAAGTGTTCTATCACAAGGAGAAAAGTAATGAAAACACACGAATTTTGCAAAGCCCTGGATTCCCTCTCCAACACACCACCAAAAGGTGTTTAAAACTGTATCAAGTGGGCATGGTGGGTCACATCTATAACACCAGCACTCTGGAGGCTGAGGCAGGGGGATTGTAGGTTTGGAGCCAGCCCTTACATAGAAACTTCCATGCTATATTGAAAGACCCTGTGGAGGATGAAGGAGAAAGGAAAAGCATACATAAAATGGGTCATTTCAGTACTGGATGTGTTGGGGAAACTGGGAGATCAGGGCTTTATGATCCTGACCCCTGATTTTTACTCGGACTTCATTAAAGTATTTACTAATGCCCTGTACAGTGCAACATGCAATCTTTCTCCTCCATTATAAAGACTCACTTTCCTCTTGAAGCCATTTATTCTGCTCACCACAACACTATTCCCTCCTGGTGCCTACATGATATTTATGCCATGAGTAGTACATGGTCTTAAGAGGAGGCGTCTGTCTAAGAGCAAAGACACAGCCCTAATCATGTGGTGATTTTGGATACCACCTTAGGATGCTTGCTTTAGCTTGTTTAAGTCACTATTTGTGATTCCACAAGTCAGGGCACATCTGTATCTGTATCATTCCTACATGTCTGTACTCCAGGCTCCCAAATAACATGTACAATGAAGAGCTTGAAGCTAATTTTCCAGATGATATGATAGCTCCCATAACTCTTAGTTCTCTCTCTGTCTCTCTGTCTCTGTCTGTCTGTCTCTCTCTCTCTCACACACACACACACGCGCGTGCACACACACACACACACACACACACACACACACACACACACACACACACACACAAATTCCATGATACATAGAATTAGCATCCTCTGATGCTTTCTACTCTCTTCTCTCCCTGTCTTCGCAGCACGGAAAGGGCAGGAACCTGTTTATAACCACCAGCAGATTGAAAGCCATGCATTTTCCTCTCTTCCCTCTTCAAGCTGTTCAAAATTAACTTCATTTTGCTTCTATTTTATTCATGGTATGGCCAGCTAGTGGCCAGAACACACTGATTATATTTATCTTTAGTTTGACTTTCTACAAGGTATAAGTTTAAAGTTTCCTCAATATTTAGTAAGGTGACTATTTTCTTACTTATTACAAAATCCAGTCCATAGATTTTTGTTTTGTTTTGTTTTTTTCCAATAATTGTTTCCGTTTACTTGTTGATTTTTGGACAAACTCTTGGTATCCTCGTCTAGGCTATCCCAACCTCCTGGTCATTTTTTTTTTACCTCAGCCTTCCAAGTAACTGGGGAGATAAGAGCCTGCTGTGATGCCCGGTACCTTTGCTCTTTGTCATTGTTTGTTCTTGCTTTCTTTACAGCATCTTTCATGGTGTCTCTGTCCTTCTTAAGGCATAGCTCCGAGGACTTGCCTGCATAGTGTCATACTTGGTGTAGTTGATTCTGCTCAGGGACAGTCAGATTTCTGTAGTTTAGCCTCTGTCCTCTTGCAGATCACTGTTTTCTCTGCCCCACCCCCACCCCGAACTGGGAGCTGCTGTAACTTCATGATGTGGTTAGCTTGCTGGTTACTCTTGCCAAGTCTATGAAGGTAACGCTCTCTGTATTAAGCTGTGTGTACAACCATGAGAAGACACAAGGCTTCAGGCTTGTATTTCTATTCACCTCCTTCCTGCATATTTGAAAGGAAGGATATGCATTGATTATTTGTTTGTATGTCACTCTGAGCATCTGTAGCCGGCGCTGAAGATGCCCCCCATGCACTATCTTCCCTCAGCTGAGATGGTCAGTTCCCGCACATGTGCATGGCTCCCCTTCACATGTCTGCAAGTTTGGTCTCTGAGGCTTTATTTCCAGGCTCTACTCAATACCGCAAGACCCCGCACCAAGTTCTGGAATACTAGGTGGTTAATACACCTAAGCCAAGAATGGGAGGGAGTCAGCGGACAGGTCCTTCAACTCCCATGGCTCTGCATGGATTGTCTCCTGCATTTTCTCAGTGGAGAGGAGTCCAGGTTATCTCTGGGAGTATCGTGCTCCCAAGACTACTTTCATGAGCTTCCTCCTTTACTTTTATCCCATCCCATACTATATTATTATGCTTCCAAGAATCATCTCCCAAGGGACTACCAGCATTCTATTTCTTGTCTCATGTAGGGTCTACTTTTGGAGAAATCAAAACCACGGAATTATCCAGTCCAGTTTACTTAACTTGATTTTCCTTTTCTAGTTCTTATTCTTCCATTCATAAAACTACACAAAGATCTACAGAATATCTCCTGAGAGGATAGTTCATGGGTTGTGGGTTTTGTTTAGTCAGTGTTTATCTGTATTTTTCCAAAACAAAGTAGACTAAAATTGACAATATAAAAGTGCATGATAATTCATGTATTGTTCTTTATAACTTAAATCTCAGTTGTATAAACCTATATGTATTTGGGAGTCACATGATAAAACATATTTCTCACTGTGATTTACAATAAAAGCTAAAAATAAATCATTGTTCTTTGCTAATACAATTCAGCAATCGGTCCTTCTTTAAAAGACCAGTCTATGTTTATACACATTGCATATACTGTATCAAGCAATGAAAATACTTTGGTGACATGCGCTCTTTTCTGTTTTTATTTCTTATTTTGAGATTATAATATAATTACATCACCCCTCTAAACCCTCCAATATAGTTTCCTTACCCTCTTTCAAATTCATGGTTTCTTTTTTTATTATTTGTTATACTCATGTATGTTTGTGTATGTATATATTCCTAAATACATAAATGCAGCCTGCTAAGTCTGTGAAATGTTACTTATATGTACATATGTATGTATATCATTCATGTTCTTTTCAAACCAATACAAATTCAAAATCATCGCCATTCTAAAAACATCTTTCACTTTGGGGGCTAGTATATTCTCAGGTTATGTCCAAGGGTACAACTGACACTTTTACGTCTATAGTTTTCATACTCCATGGTTTAACAGTTGTGGGTAGTACCCACTCGAGTCCTTGATGCTTCCTTGAATACCCTTAATTTTTCTGTGATTGTGAGGAGGTATTTTATGGTTCACTCTCCATATGTTAAGGCCTACAGACATAGTTTCCCTGGAACTAGAACTCTGAGCCCATGTAAAGTAAGCATCTGTGGTCTCAGGGCTAATGACTTCCTTATTGGTTCATCTTTCTAGAACATATATTAAAACAAGAAAATTTTGGGATGCATTTTGAGAAAGAACTTTTGATTGCCCCAGAGGAAAACTGCTGATAACAGCTTGTGCATTGTCAGTATTGGCTGTGTTTCCAAACCTTGAGTTTGCATCAGGACACTCTCCATCCTTCATGTTGGTGCCTGTATCAGATGATCCCCCAAAGCATTTCCAGAGCTAAGACTCTAAGTTTATTTGGCAAGCATGACTGCTGGTTGGAAGCCCAACTGTTTCTTCTTAAGAACTTCTGGAAGAAACAAATTCTGTTAATTGCAAACAAATGATAAACAAACGTAATGAACAAGCTCTTTGAAGCAAAGGGATTTTAATGGCTATGGTTTAAGTTTTTAAATTAAATGTGAGGAGAACAGGAGAATATTTATATGATATGGATTTCCTTATTTTGTTTGTGGCACCACAGATTAGAACAAGGACCTCACGCCTGCTAGGCAAGTATACACATTTGACCTATGTTCTTAGATATAGATTATTTATCTAATATGAATAATATGTAAAATACAGCGAACATTGCTAGGTCTATTTGCTAATTTAATAAGAACATAGTCTCCCAAAGAACATAAAGCATGACTTTGTAGTGCTTGCTAGTCCTTGCCAGAAACTATGCTTTTCACCGCCTCCTCACATATAAACATCCTAAATTCTACACATATTGTTCTTTCTATTTTCTTTATATTATTACAGAATATATTAGTATTTCTAATGATATGATTAAAACATATTTTTGACCTTAGTATAATGACTCATACTGAGTATATGTTTTTTACAATTTACTTTTATTTTCATTTAATATCATATTCTTGGAATTTGCTCATCTTATTGCATGAGGTTGTTTTGTGACTTAGACCAAAAACTACAGTATTCACTTTACTTGGAGAGATCTCATGGTGTAAATATGTCATAGTTCATCTGTGTTACTCCTTCTGTGCATTTGGGTTGTTGTTGGTTTTACAAACTTATAAACCATGCTAGTGGTAGACTAAAAATCTATAAACCGTGCTAGTGGTAGACTAAAAATCTATAAACCGTGCTAGTGGTAGACTAAAAATCTATTTCTAGAATTAATACCCAGGAGTGATTTCCTGGACCATAGTACATGCCCATCTTTGATTCGTTTCTAGTAATACCAAGTTGTCTACAGAAGAGATTATTATATTAACTTGAACTTGTGCTACTAGTATGCGATTCCTGTGCTTGACACTCTTTGTCAACACTTGGCAAGATTTTAGCATTTTCTGAGTCATTAAGTGTGAAATACTATGGGAATCTGGGGGAGGCCACAGAAGGAGGAATGTCTTCTCTAATATGCTGACTTGAGCGGTCTCTTGAGTTTGTCGTCTATAATCCGTAGCTTACCAGTGCATGAGAACCAAGACCCTGTTTTGGCAGTTGTCATTGTCCTCATAATGAAAGGGAGCCTCAATACTAGCTATCTTGGCCAAATGCCTGCTGCGTTAGAAGCTTTGTGTCTTGTGTGTCTTCTGCATTATTGCAAGCATCTTTTCTCACCCAGGATGCTTAGTGGCTTTCCTGTGAGGATAGGCCAAATGCTTCATTATACTACCTGAAATAGACTTCGAAAGTCTTGATTTTCTTTTTAGCTTACAGTTTTTTTACGTTGTATTTCATAGAATTGGGTGAAAGCACTCTAGTAGTTTGATGTGCATTACCTCCTGTAACTGACTTCCTCTTAGAAATTTATCAGTGGAGCTGGCTAACCCACCATTTCATCAAGAATTTATAATAAAATGCTTCATCTTTGTCCCTGCATTTCTTTTAGACTGAAGCCTCCCCACCTTCCCGGCACATACATAGGAGAGGGCTGTCTCGTCCTGCAGAGACTTGATGTGCCAGGGTGGTAGATACCTAGAGCAGAGCCACCCTCTCAGAGGTGAAGAGGATGGGAAATGGGTGTGGAGACTCTGTGAGCGGGAAACCAGCAGGCAACATCATTTTGGATGCAAACACATAAATTAATTAATTAAAAAATAAATCACAAGTTGCTATTTTATTAATAGTTGAGAATTTTTTGTATTTATGCTCCTCAGTAGAGAAAAGTTGTGCTTTTGATGGTTACCATTCACTGCCTGCTTTAATTTCTGACTCGGAATTCCTCGCTTAGGATTTCACTGAAGTGAGAGTGGGTCTAGGAAACATTGATACTATGAAAATGCCCTGCCAGGGCATTAAAACTTTTCTTAATAACAAAAAGCTCAGATATCCCATTTGACTATGTAAAATTTAAATATGGTTTGACCATTATATACTCTACACTAGAAAATCATTTTACAAGTCATACCTACAAAGCAATCGTTGACAACTTTTGTGAGGAATGAAAACATTCCATGTGCATCTCTTGTCCTTAACTGTCATTGACTACACTGATTAAATTAAATGACTTTGTGAATGGCCTATGTGATCTACCATTGTCATTGCTGTGTTAACATGTTGGAAAGAACAATTTAAAAGGAGGGTGGAATTTCACTAGCTCATAGCTTCAGATGGTTCAGACCATGGTTACTTGGCTACATGTGTTTGGCTGGGCCTGTAGTGAGGCCAACTGTCATGATCATAGGACCCTATGACAGAGGATGTGCACTTTACAGTAGGCAGGAAATAAACAAAAAAAGGAGAAGACTGCAGGCCATGTGTAGCCTTTAAGGCTATGACTCCAGGAATCTCTTTCGTCCAGCAGACCATCCATTCTTTTTTTTTCTTTTCTTTTCTTTTTTTCGGAGCTGGGGTCCGAACCCAGGGCCTTGCGCTTGCTAGGCAAGCGCTCTACCACTGAGCTAAATCCCCAACCCCAGACCATCATTCTTAAGTTTTCACCATTTTCTGAAAGAATATCAGCTGGAGACAATTTGGACTTATTTGTGTGCATTTGTGTTTGTGTGTGCGCACGTTTGCTCGGGTTTAGCAGAACATGGTACTACTATGCAGGTCATGTTGTCCTTCTGTTTTCTGAATGCTGAGGCCATAGATGTAGACCACCATGCCTGTCCAACAAATATGAATCAGGTGGTTCTGCACAAAGCAGCCACTTCTCGGTGAAAGGCTGGAGGAACACCTTCCATTTCACTCCACTTCTTGCTTCTCTCTTACCCTGGCATTGTATCCACTCACTAGGATATTGGAGCATTATCTCAGAAAGACTCAGTTTTGGAAAAGTCACCTTAAATGTGAATACTTCCTTTTTCACCGGCTCATGTTTTCTGACAACAGACCACATTCCTGCAAATGAACCCTTCACCAGCCCCAACAGGCTCTTCCGTACATGGAGTCCGATCTTGATTTTGGTGCTCACTGATCATCTAAGGTGCTGGACAAAGGACAAGGTACTTGGCACTGTAGGCCCTTCTCAAGCAAGGGGCTGAGAAAAGGCCAACTGGGCCATGGGGTTTGTGTATTGACAAGTTGCCTTGGGAGCGGTTAAAAACAAAAGTGGTAATTTATGTTTACATCTGGAATTTCTAAACTTTGAACACTTTGCTCATGGGATTCTCAGTAAGGAAAACCAGGACACACATAGAAGCATCCATCTCCTGAGTCAGGTTTTTGCTGAAATCTTTGGAGAATGAAATTGGTAACTGGTGGGATGACATTACTAGAAACAAAATGAGTTTGAATGTTGTGTCCCAAGTCAGGGGCTTACACATGTGGGAGTTAGGAGAGTGTCCTCCATGTTTAAGGGTCACAGAACCACCCAAGGTACATTTGGAGTTCAACTAACTGCATTATGGCTAAAAGTAGCTCTGGTGGAGCATACAGGGGACCTGACCACATTGTTACGGTTTCTAAGGGGCGTCCATCAGTTCTATGCTAGTGTGACAAGTGTCTTAGGTGAAAAACTACTAGAAAGGAAAGCTTGTTTGTACTTGTGGTTTCAGAAGTCAGTATATGCTGACTTGGCCTGTTTCTTTGAGCCTGGGATGGTACAGTACATTATGACAATGGTGATTGGCAGAGGGATGTCTCACTTTATATCATACAGTGGACAAGGAGGAAGGCAAAGAGGGAAAAAGATGTGGAGGCTGAAAGACAGACAGACACACATATGATACACACACATATGTGATCAATGGACAGACAGACAAAAAGATAAATAGGTAGATAGGTAGGTAGGTAGGTAGTTATGTACGGAGAGAGAGAGAGAGAGAGAGAGAGAGAGAGAGAGAGAGAGAGAGAGAGAGAGAGAGAGAGAGAGAATGGGGACCACAATCCTACTCATCGATAAAGCTTCAGGTTGGCAAGCAAGCTCTTAGAAGGATTTCAATTAATAATTAAATTATAGCATGCTGCTGACTGCAGACTTCATCCAGAGTTCAAAGTAAAATATAAAAGTGCTTTTATAGTCTATAAACTGTGGTGTGCGTATCTGTGGGAAACGGAAGTTTTATGAAACAACATGCATGCTCTTTTACTATGTAGAAAGTCTATTGTGAGTTTTACTATTTTCAGGGGGCTCTGAGTACTTAATGTACTTTTCCAATACCAAAATAATGAATTTTATCAAGAATAAGGCTAGTTACTGAGTGTAGTGGTGCATGTCTTTAAACTTAGGAGGCCTAGTCAGGTCAATGGATCTCTGAATTTGCTGCCAGCCTGGTCTATATAGTGAGCTCTAGGGCAGCAAGGCTACGTAGCTACTCTATCTTAAAAGAACCATAATTAATAAATAAATTAATTGTTAAAATGAAAGAAATAAATAAGAAAGCTAGTCCCACTAAATTATGGAACTTACTCTAAGTGTTTTAAATTTGAGCCTCAGTATTGTTAGTTTGAAAATAGAGTATTGGAAGTAACCGCTAAGAATAATTTCTAAACCCAAAGCAGATATTGATGATATTTGATTTTAGATAATTATATCATTAATAGGCTGGTGTTTAAGATATAACTCTTGATGGCACATGATGATGAACTAACTTTGGGAAGTTTTATTGTCCTGTCTGGATAATGTTGACAGAGTCAAGGGTTACTGAAACCAAGGGTTCAAAGATTGTGGTTTCTCTTTCTCTCTATCTCTCTTTGTCTCTGTCTCATTCTGTCTCTGTCTCTCCTTCTCCCTCTCTCCTACTTTTTCTGTTTTTCTCTTCTCTGTTTCATTTTCTCAGACTAGTGTTCCCTCTGAGACTTGACCTCGGCCACTAACATTACCATGGTTCACATCTTCCTTATTTTATAGCTCAAGAGACACCTTCTGAAGGATGTAATTGTTTTATCTGGGCTAATGTGATCATTCCTATGGTCAAGGGATTTAGAAAAAAATCTTTTATAAGAGCTATGTGAGTGATATGGGAGTAAAACCAGTTCTCCAAAGAAGAGTCTTGTTCCCTTGGGAAAACACAATAGATACCCATCATACCTAGAAACAGAAGCCCCAGGTGCTGTACACTGTTTTTCCATCTCACTTGACAGATTTTGTAACAAAGTCTAACAGACTGCCAGTGACACTCATCAGGCAGTATGTGACAATCAGTTTGAGAATATGGAATGAAAAACTGGATGCTTTCAAAAGAGAGAAACTTTCCAGAAAAGAAACCATCTTCCTCTCATTACAGCACTTCAAGTGAAGTGTAAGTGCTCTTAGGATCTCTGTTGGGGGACGCAGAAAATATTTCAGAATAAAAAATATCTTAGACGTCCTTTAGCTGAGGAGATTGTAACCTGTTACTTACAGGTATTTCTTAATACTCATTTTAGGGGTTTGGGGAAAACGTCTTTCCCCACAGTCCCTTCTCTTTCTCTGCACCATTTCATCTACTGTATTAAACTATCACCCTGTAGCTGCCAATTAAGGACTGCTGCCTACCACTCTCCACACACAGTGCAATGATTTTATTTTTACTTCTTACTACCTTTCGTCTCTTGAATCCAGTTATTCTCAGTTTTGCCATGATCTGCCAGAATTTTGTAAATTATAGCCCTGATTGACTGCCAAGAACTGTGTACCCATCACAGTTTTATTTGGACAGTGTTTTTGAACCTTAAATACAGTATCTGTTTCTGTAAGTACAACCTTCATGAAAGAGACAACTCTCTCTCTCTTCTCTCTCTCTCTCTCTCTCTCTCTCTCTCTCTCTCTCTCTCTCTCTCTCTCTCAGTTACTGGATTAATGGCTTGAGCAAATTAAGAGTGTGTCCACTAACATCTTAAGAGGAAGAACTGTTTCAAAGGGGTCTTGTAGAGAGGGGCAGTTCATTCTGTAGCACCAGAGAAATGTTAGTGAAGCCCCAAAACAGACAGGAGCCAATCTGGTGCAACTCACAGCAGGATCTTTATTTTACTCGAGCTAGCTCACCCCTCCCCCCACAACACCCCACCACCACACAGGATGGTTTTGGTGGTGGTGAAGCCCTGAATGTCTATCAGGGCAAGGCTTTATAGTAAGCAGCAAGCAGGGAGTATGTGTACAAACATCTAATTGGAAAGTTACTGTGGCCTTTAACATAATTGGCTGGTGCTGGGAGTCATATCATAAACTCAATTTCTGCTCCCTTCTGCATTGGTGGCCATTAGGAAGGGAGTAGGCTTGTAACCTGGGGGCACAGGTTTGTTGAGGGAATAACCTGGAGACACTGGTTTCATTGATGCTGTAACCTGGAAATGCTTGTTGGGGACTAGCTAAGAGACTGGGTTTTGTTGGGGGACAACTTGGAAACTAATGCTAGGTACCAACCTGTTAGTTTACCTGAATTCAAACTTAGGTCAGGTTCTCTAAAATGGAGTGTGAATTTAAGAGATTTGGCATCTCAATCCATTCCAGCAGGGCAGTAAGAGAAAAGAAAAGAACCCCTTGTCTCATTCCACAAAGTGTTGGATCCTTACCTGTGGAGGCAAAACCTATATACTTTTTAAATGATTTCAGAAAATCCCAAATAAGATAAACTCAGTGCTAATATAAACAGAGACCCTCCAGGGAATGGAAACTCAGGAGAACTGAATTTTAAAGACTGATAAGAACAGAGGGCATGGAGACTTATACCTGTAGACCTAGCACTTGGAAGGCTGTCGCAAGGGGATCATGAATTTTAGGCCAGCCTGCGCTACATAGTAAGTGAAAATATGCGTGAGCATTTAGGGAGTCCATGCTTTGAGGAACTGGGTTTTAAAATATCCTTTACAATAGAGAAGATAGACTTAGAGAAATGGCTCAGGGCTAAGAACACTTGCTCTTGCAGAGGACCCAGATTAGATTCCCAGTACCCACATGATGAGTCACAATGTCCATAATTCTAGTCCCAAAAGATATGATGCCCTCTCTGACTTCTGTTGGCACCAGGCATGCATATGGTTCATACATAAATGCATGCGTACAGGAAAAGCAATCACACATATACAATAGAGAAGAATCTAAAGGGAGGAAGATGGCTTTCATGTGGGTCATACTAAAAGACAAAGAAAGGTCAAGCACTCCTTGATGTGTGATAGCATTGCATAATGATGAGCCTACTTATACTTGAACAAATACCATAAATAAAATAAAATAAGTGCATTTAATTGAAGTTGAGATCGTTCTCTGAACTGAGAATATCTTTATGAACAAAGTAGCCAAGAAGCTTTGCTCTCCCAGGAGGGCATCCAAATCATTGAACGAGGTTGCACTGAAGTCTTAGAGGCAAAAGAAATGAAAGGACATTGTGAATTCGGAAAGTTCACACAATGCCAGTTGGTTTTTGGGTTTTTTTGTCTTTATCAACTTGAGTATTTCTTATTTACATTTCGACTGTTATTCCCCTTCCCGGTTTTTGTGCCAACATCCCCCTAACCCCTCCCCCTCCCCTTCTCTATGGTTGTTCCCCTCCCCACCCTCCCCCCATTGCCGCCCTCCCCCCAACAATCCCGTTCCATGCCGGTCGTTTATTGCATATTGGGAAAGGGGGACTCAAGTTGATTCATTTGACTACAGTTATCCCAAATACAGGGGGAGAATTTAATTTATGGGAGAATTTAATTTGAAATATATACGACACTCTTCCACTCAATGCTTCTTTGCATTATTCCCATTAATTTACATATTCACCTTACATCCGGATTGCACCCACCTCTTCTCCCACTACTTCCTCACACAGCCCTCCCTCCCCTTCTCCTCTGAGAAAGGGGTGGTTCCTCCTGGGTACCCAACTGCCTTGGCACATCAAGTCACTGCAGGACTAGGCACACTCTCTCCCACTGAGGCCAAACAAGGCTGCCCAGTTAGGAGAACAGGATTCACAGGCAGATATCAGAGTCAGGGTAAGCCCCTGCTCCAGTTGTTAGGGGACCTATGTGAAGACCAAGCTGCACATCTGCTATATATCTGTAGGGAGCCTAGGTCCAGCCTGTGTATTGCATTGCATTTCTTTCAGGAGCTCACAAATGGAAAGCATTTTCAATCTGGGACACAAATTCACTCAGGCATAATGACTTAATACCATGGCTCTCAACCATTAATACCATTAATCTCTTAATACCATTGCTTCTTACTTGACAGACTGACCGAGGATAGACAAGAAAGCATAGACTGTATGTTGCTTGGGACATAACATCTAGGTCCCAACTCAGTCAGGGGAAACAAAGACACCCCCAGCCAACCCTCTGAAGCCCTTCTCAAGTTTTTAGTCTTCCATTCTGAACAAAGAAACAAAGAATTACTTAGACAGATCTGTAGGTTTCAAAAGCTCAGAAATCACCATCTTGGTAGTTCATTCCACCCAGACACAGAGAAAGGAGTAATTGTAATTGTGACTCTTTTTCAGGTTAAATACATTATTAATAGTTCAAATGAGAACAGTTTTGAATGAAAAAAATCGAGTGCCTTTAGTCATGATGCTGAATGGTAAAGACATGGGCTGATGTTAATTAAAATTCTACTGCGTGCACATTTTTACAATATATCCACATTGAATAGATACATTTGTATTGATCTTTACCTTTGGTAAAGCTGGAAAAACTAATGTTGCAACTAAAGGCCTAAGACAGAACTGTGACAGGCATACAGATATATAAGTCAACCCAAAATGCAAGAATCGGTCCTTTTTCCTAGTTATGTGTAACGTACTCTGACATAGTTAATTCTATTTTTGTTCTCCCCAAAGCTACTGTTTTGGAGCGCATACTACTGTGGTTGATGCTATGGCGTGAAAGAAGCTGGGGCTGGTAACAGGTGACAAAGAGGGCACATCACCTTGTTCCACTGACACAGTCTAGTGAATCTTCTACCCTCAGTGGAAACATTATCAGTGAACACCTTCTTCACCTATGCCTTCTGCCTAGCACAAGGTTCTCTGAATGCCTTTTTCTGGATGCGTTTGTTCTATGCAGAACAAGGATCTTCCTCCGTATGCATCCTTCTGTTTCCTCACCTTTAGGGTTTTATTTGTTACTTGCTATGGATTTTGAAAAACAAGTTGTACAAAGAAGAGTGTCTTCTTTACAGTTTCTGCTGCTGTGAAGACCTGTCCACAGCCTGGTTCTCGAGATTGAAACAAACACTCTGTAAAGCTTGTTTCTTTCACGCACCGCTCCTCCAATGACTTTACTGCCCTTTGTCCACTCCTCTTATAGATTGGCCCTTGATTGATGTACTATCATTATCTTCTGTTAGCACCCCAGGCTCCTTTCACAGGAGAGCCTCAACCACAGTAGTCTGCACTCAAAAGCAGTTTTTTGAAGAGAAGAAAAACAGACCGTAAGTACTGCTCTAGTTCCTGTCCTGTGGGAAAACATTGTCAAAAATGTAATTGAGTGAAGTTCTGCCGTGTGGGACTCAGGGCTCTGATTTCCCAGAATTCCCCCATGTATTAGAAACTCCTGCAGTTTTACCCATGCAGGAAAGAAAGGTTACTGTTCTGCCCTCGGTCCACACAGATTAGAGATTGGACCTAGATTGACGTCACTGCACATGTTTATATGCTCACAGGCATTGTAGATAGCCAGAAGAATTCAAGGAAGTAAGCAACAATACTGTTCCATGGCAAACATTTTCTACTGGCTCCCATTTCATAAGGAATTTTAAGTTATGAAAGCATATAGCAAACTGCTGTCTCAAAACATAAACTATTAAAAATCCCTTGAGCCAGAAAGACATTTCCCCTTAACACAAATTTTATCATTGAATATAGAGACTAAACTTGACAGCAGTTTGTTTCACTAGAAAATATTGACTTTATGGCTATTCCTCGTGGCTCTTAAATTGAGTAAATGCAGATGATTTTTGAATCATAAATCATATAAGATGGATCAGATTGGAATTTGACAGTGTTGATGTTCTTGTGCTATAGTAACACTTCAAATTTCATGACCATAATTTATGATCATCATATTTTCCTATTTTCCCCAGAAGCTCATTTGTGTGCACAAGGCAACAGAAGCCTTTAATATACATTCACTACTTAATTCAAGTAGAAAATGTGAGCGTGAATCATCAAATTAGACGCCGGTAAACAAATCGAAGATAAAATAATTTCTTTGATTTTTAATATAGTATTTTAAGTACATAGTACATAGTACATAGCTGGGGTTTAGACAGACGCCATGTCTATCTTATATGGTTTCTTGGAAGGAAAGATTCAGAGGAAAATGTCACAAAATATGATGTGTTTTTTTTTTTAGAGGATTCTGAAGCCTGCCTTTAATCCCCTTAAGGGACTTTTGCATGAGAGAAGAGACACTGTGTTACCTTCTTAGTTTAGTAAAGAAATCCACAGCCACATCCTTGGCCTTATCTTTAGATAATATTTCCTTATCAGCACCCTGTATTTCAACTAAGCAAATCTCTTTTCCCTTAATCAGCAGAGAACATGGTTCCAGGGGTTACCTGAATCTTTGAATTATACCAAACTCTCTATATACTATTTTTACATGTATACCCATGCCTGTGATTAGTTTTTAATTTATAAATTATGCAAAGAGATTGACGATTTTAGAGTTGAATAATCACAAGTATAATAAGTTATGAAAATAATCACCACTATAAGTTATGAAAATATGGTAACCATATTATAATAAGTTATGAAAATATGATTTCCTGTAAACTCACATTTAATATGGTGTTCTGCCTTCTAGTGAGATGTGAGGTAATACAGTGCCTACAGGATGAGGTGAAGTGATGAATGATCAAGCACTCATGCTACAGTTTGGCTTCTGCATTTGGAGATAGGGCAGGTATTAGGATTTTATAGATAGAAGATTTGAAGTCAGCAACTTCAGCATCTGAACTTTTTCCTTTTCTCCCTTGGGAATTTTGACTTTCTTTTAACTCAAAGACAGGAGCCTGACATAGCTGTCTCTGGAGAGGCTCTGCCAGAGCCTGACAAATACAGATGTGGATGCTTGCAGCCAACATTGAACCAAGCACAGGGACCCCAGTGGAGGAGTTAGAGAAAGGACTCAAGGAGCTGAAGGGGTTTGTAACCCCATAGGAAGAATAACAACATCAACCAACAAGACCCCCCCAGAACTCCCAGGGACTAAACCACCAACCAAAGAATATACTCATGGGGGGACCCATGACTCCAGCTGTATATGTAGCAGATGATGGCCTTATCTGGCATCAATGGGAGGGGAGGCCCTTGGTCCTGTGGAGGCTTGATGGCTTAGTATAGGGGAATGCCAGGGCGGTGAGGTGGAAGTGAATGGGTGGATGAATGGGGGAGCATTCTCATAGAGTCAGGGGGTGGAGGGAAGGGATGGGAGTTTGCAGAAGGGAAACTGGGAAATGGGATAACATTTGAAATGTAAATAAATAAAATATCCAATAAAAATTTAAAACAAAGAGCAAAAAAGAAAAAAAAGCAAAAGAAAAGCCTTACAGTTTTTCTCTGGCATATTCAAGTTGCCAGCTCCTATGCTTTGAAGCCATCTTATGTAAAATAAGGTTATATGAACTCCAATCCTGTGATACCTTAACAATTGATCTTAAAGCGAATAGCTCCCAAATGATGCATGGGTGATCATTATACACAGCTTGCATATTCTGGATAAAGATGATCCAGTTCCCCGGTCAGAATGTGTTATTTCAACATGCTATTTAGAATGATATGTACTGTGAAGCCTGTGGGTTAAAGACTCCTGGAACTTTTCATTTAATGTATTTGAACCTCCGTGATGCATGGCTAACAAACTGCAGAAGGTAAAATGTTCATCTCCTTGGTCATAATGAGCACATTCAAAGTGCTCGGTTTTCACATGAGGATGTTGCTCAGTAGATCGGCAGGTACAGGTCATTTCCCATCACTGTAGACTGTGTCACTGGACGTCACTACTCTAGAGAAAAACCAATTTGATCTAATGTAGACACATATTTCTTTTGCTTTTTTGTTTGTTTGGGTTGCTTGTTCTTGACACATGGTCTCACTGTATTATCCAGGCTGGCCTTGAACTTAGGGCTGCTGTCTTGTCTCAGCCTTCCAGATGCTTGAATTAGAGAGGTCACAATGTCCAGATTCTTGCTTTAAATGTGTTTTCTCTCTTAGCCCACACTAAGCGAAATAGAGTTCAGTATTAAAGGGGGTATTGCGTATTTCTTTACAGAATATGTTAGCCTGGGACGTGGTGAAGAGTGCTATGAAAGCAGAACCTAATGTTTTGTCACAGAGCCTCATTAGAAGCTACTTGATGCTATCATCTTTTCCACCAGGAGTGTGAGTTCATATAGTAAATATGTGTTCAGGTTCATTATGGAGTAGGTTATGGCACTCAGACGAGGCATCCATAATGAGGACTTTAGTATAAAATTGATGCTATGACTTTTAATTAAATATATTGATATCAGATACTGTCAAATTATATTTAGAATAAAGGCCACGAGGAGAAAGGTTCCTGACAAAATATTAAGAATGCATAACTAAGCACAAAATCACTAAAAAGAAAACAAAACAACAATAACAAAAACAAACAAACAAAACCAACCCAATCCTTGTGTCTGATGACGTAACACAGGACCACTACGTCTGCCAGTTCAGATTTTCTATCATGATGAATGAGTATGTCATTTAGTCAACTGGCTAGGTTTGTCATTGGTCTTGAATCTCTCTGTATTCCCTGCTGAATGCTACAAAAAGTTATGAATTAAAGGACCACTATAGTTATTTTCCAAATTCTAGATTCCTCGTGAAATTTCAGTAGAAATAATGCATATTACTTTGAGGCCTCCATGGTGATTTTATCTACGTAGAGATCCCAAGTGAAAGGGAGAGAGCCCAGGAAAACCTTTCTTTGAACCTTGGGGAAGTTGTGAGTGGTTATTTTAAAAACATCTTTTGAATTAGAACTTCCTGCAAGGAAAGCAGAATTACAAATAGAATTGGCCTTAGGTCTAGCTAAGGGACAGAGTCACCCATGGCTTGGAATTCCTGATTTCTGAGCCAACAGAGCATTTGCCTTTGTGTGGAAGAAGCATTCTCTCCAGAGAGTGCTAATCTGAACCAGATGCAGGCTGAAGTGATTGTGTCACATTAAGCCTCAAGTAAGAGACTTCTAACAGGATCACCTTTTATAGAGGAACCTTATGAGAAAAGCCCCCTTTCTCTCTGCCTCCTGCCCTCTTCCCCACACCCCGCTTCTTATTCTGTGGAACACTTTTAGCTGATGTATATGATTCTTCTTTGCTTCACCAAGCCCAACTTCCTGAACACATTGAGTCTGTCTTTTACTTTATTGTCTCCTTTGGGATATCTATTTTATAAACTAGTCACCAGATGTTTTATAGTATATTCAGGTTGAATATAAACTGGAAATATTCTTAGAGTAGCAACTAATACCTATTTATTTTCTTTGAAAGATTTTTTTAAATTAATAACAGATAGGATGTCTCCATGTTTATGTCAGTTTGGATGTATTCCACTTCAAGCAACAAACAGTACTACGCATAGTAGCTTAAACCAAAAGGACATTGATTATTGATAAAATAAGCACAGAGGTAACTGATAGCTAAAGGTTACTTAGCTGCCAAATGTGATTATCAAAGATGCCAGGATTATTTTTAAATTTATCTATTCTCCCATCCTCATCTGAAATAATCAATCCTAAGAACTTGTGCCTCATGCTAACAAAATGAATCTTAATCATTATACATATGCAATATCCTCCGAAGCATGGAGGAGAAAAAGGGAAGAGTCTTGTCCTTCAGAACATGTCTTTTCTCTTAGGGAGCACCTTTACAGTATGATCCTCCACAAACAGGAGTATTTCCATCTGCCTAATACTAATTTCCATGACTCTTCCTGAAGCAATTATTGGAAAGGTCAATCTATTTGAACATGGAGCCATGATTTCTTCATTTTAACAAGGGTAGCTTAGAGCTAACCCATCCTCTGACCTGTTAAAAAATGACTAGTCAGATCTGGTGGTGCCAGCCTCTAACTCCAGCAGCTTAATAAACAGCAGAAGCAGGAAGACTGTAAGTTCAAGGTCTGTGCTATCTAAAGACCAAGTTCAAGGCTAACCTAGGCAATTTAGTAAGACGCTGTCTCAAAATAAAAACGTAAGGCATTGAAGCTATAGCTCACTGCTAGAGTGCTTCCTTGGCATACACACAGTTCCTTGGCTCAGTCTCCAATATTAAAATTAATACATAATGAATGAATGAATGAATGAATGAATGAATGAATGAGTCAACTAGTGAGCAAGGTCTTTGGATTTGGTCCTCAGAACTTCACAAAACAGAAGCAAGGAGACCATGGCTACTGGATATTAGACTAGCAGATTCTGCCACACTGTAGACCCTTCTTCACCTTGGCCATGCATACTTGCTCTAGCACTACTCAAGGGGCCACTTGCCTGTCAGTGATCTCAAAGCCTGTTATCCCATGTGTGGAAACACAGGAGCAGAAGGCAATAAGGCTTAAGGAAAATAGCATGATGGTTTGGAGGTGAGAAGAACTAGACTTGACCCCACACTTTAGCATTCATTAGCTAGAAAACGTCAAAAAGTAGTGTAAGCAAATGCCTGCCGTAGGTTAGCAGCGTATGTTCTTTCCCCTCCCAAGGAAACGTCTTGCTGTTAAGTGAAAGGATCAACTAGTTAGGAAATAGAAGAAAAGTTCAGCTGTAGTGCCCTGTAGGTAAGAGAAAGCTGCTCAATTCTCTCTCACTGTGATGAAATACTTGAGGATAAAAATCAGTTTCAAGAGTGAAAGGATTCTCTTGGCTCACAGTTTCAGTTCATGGCCAGCTGTCATGATTGTTTGGAGACCCGGTGCAACAAGGCAGAGCATGGGCCAGAGAAAGCCGCTCATTTCATGATATCCAAGAATATCCTGGGAGGTGTGGCTGGAGTCCAACAGCCCTATAATCTTCTTCAAGGGCTCACCACCAACGCCCTAAGGACCCTCCCATTCAATGCCATTTCTTAACAGTTTCGCAACTTTCCAATATCGGCTGCCCCAAGGACCAACCAAGTTTTTGACACACAAACCTTGGAGAACATTTCAGAACCCAAACTGTAGCAGCAGAAAACACACACCCATCTCTGAGTTGGTCCACTTAAATCTTTGCTAGGGTTGAAGGTAAGAAACATAACCATCACTAGGCACTTGGGGCAGAAGGAAATTAATGGAAAGAATAACAGACTTACAAAATCAGAGGGAAGTAAGGAGGACTGTATCAGTGGTCATTATCACTCTGCTCCTGTCACCTTGAGGTTATCAAAGTGCTGTTTCTTTGACTACCACCACTACCAATGTCTCGCATTCTGTCTACCCTACAATGTTAGAGAGGGGACATGGCACCTCACTGCTGCCATCACAGCCACTAGAAACAAAGGACTCTATTTAATCAAAAAGGCAGACTACAGAATGGGAGAAAAAAATCTTTACATCTGACAGACGGTTATGGTCTGAGCCCTCCCACACTGATCAGTAATTAAGAAAAATGCCCTAAAGGTTTGCCTACAACCTAATCTTACAGAGGTATTTTCTCAATTGAGGATCCCTCTTCTCTGAAGACTCATTGAAGACTCATGAGGTTTCTTTTCTTAGGACCCACAGAAGAGTAAGACCTGGGAATATTGGCTTGATTGTTGACATGTTTTATTATAGAAAAGATCAACCCTGAAGGACATATTTGATCATATTTTTGGTTGTTCAGGACAATTGTCAGTTACATGCCAGACACCCATATAGTCTTAGAATTAGTGCAAATGATTGACTTCTTCAGGCTTGGTTCAGAAACTTGGGTATGTAGAATTAAAGGAATTACAACTCATTCTAAGACCAGCAGGATCTGTGCTTTGGGGACTACATTCTCAGTGTGTTTTGGAGCCATACGCACTGTTAAAGTTCTAGCCTTTGAAAGTTGGAGGCTGGAAGTAATGGATTTTTCATAAGCACAAAGGGACAGTTAAAGTGAGCTACATGAATATGATTGGACTGGGGAAAATCATGGAGAAAAGGATGTAATCTGTAGCTCCAAGAAACAATGTCTAAATGGAGAAGCTGTGCCCAGATCTTGTTCAGAACAGAAAAAACTAAAGAAGCCAGTACAGACTAAAAGTTTATGGAATGGGTGGGTGCCAGTTCATGCTGAATCCTCTGGATCATTTAACTGGGGTGCTAACCAGATTGTGTGTGTGTGTGTGTGTGTGTTCACTGCTCATGATGTTGCTCTATTTAAAAGTTGCATGACTCAAGGGTCACATGGAAGTTGTCATTTCCTTGGGATAGACTTACAGTGCTGGGATACTGCTTGCTGTATCAAGGGATCTGATACCACATTTTTGATTTACATTCCTGGGTTGCATTTCTAGGTTCCATGTCCATATGTTTACTATTTGACATGGAGCAATGAAAAGTCTGTAACTTTGCTCAGACTGGGTAGCCAAGGGCTCAGGTACAGGAATCTACTAAGCAGAACACAGGAATGACTTCCTCTGGTTGGGGAATTTTCTCCAAATGGTCTCATTGCAGCTGCCCTTCTTGCCTTTTTGTTTCTGTGTTCTCCATCTCTCCTGAAGAACACCAGTGAAATGGGGGTCATTAATTATGAGCTCACCCTGATGGAGATTTGAATAAGCAAGCTCCTTGGAGAGCTTTACCTTTTCAGTTTCAGTGGGAAGTAAATCTGTGGCTAAAATGGTGCTGATGTAAGGCTTGGTGATCAGAATAAAATACCTACTTGCTATGTTGAAGCCTGAGACTTGCTGACTGCTTCAAGGGTTAAAGATCCACTCCCCATAGGAATTCATATCTAAGATCCTCAACTGACTTGATTTTAACTTCCAAATGAGTTCATTTCAAATCATACTGTCTCTCCCTCACCCCAGCCTATGGGATTTGAGGACAGTAAGACAGCTTGAGAAATTTCACTCTAGCCTCATCTAGGTGGGCAACTCTGAATCAACCAAGTCTTCAGTTTCAGTACAGAGCTCCCAAGGCAGCTGTATATTTCTATTGTCATTATGATAAGGCATTTGATTTCCCTTCTTGGTCTCCATCCAAATTCATTTCTACAGATAGACTTATTTTAGGTACTACAAACACAAGGCTCTACTTGGTTATCTTTGTCTACTGGAGGAACTGTGGGTTGGGTCTGAGTCACACACATTTTATGGTGTCTGCTCTGGCATGAGCTTCATATACATTGGCATCGTCTCAGAGTGAAGTTGACTTTCTTTCTCTTTCCCGATTCCAGAATTTCATACGGCCCAGTGGTGATTCCAAAAGCAGTATGAGGCTCATTTTGATTGGCTCTAGCCACCACAGCCAAGCCAGGTTCACTCTGAGAGGTCCCTGTCCATTCATGAATGGCCACAGAAGCTTCTGCTCTTGGCTCTGCAGCCTAATAGCACCCCTTGCATGGACGATGCCAACGCAATGCTTTGAAATGTGCGCCCATACTGTGTGGCTTTTCCTGCTGCAGTCCCTGTTCTTTGTTTTTCTTGTAGGCTCTGGAGACTCACCACTAGAAGACGATGGAGTCTGGTCTTCACACTCTCTCTATAAAGGTGAATGCTTTGCTTATGTGCTGACAAATACCTGCTGATGCCTGGTTTTCCTTTAAGGCTTCGCAGAGCAGACTGTAATAAAGTGACCAAACAACACATTGGCATTCTAATTGCCTGCCCAGGAAAATAAATATTTAAAATTAAATGTGCTTAGGCACTGGTCCTTCCAATAGGAAATCAAAGGGAAGGAAAAAAAGAAGTCTCAGGAGTGCCGCCTTTCGGCACCCCGTGGTCATTTTATTCTCCTAAATTTCTTTCCTGTCCTCACTTCTGCCAAGGCAAGCTGTAGCTGATGATAGCGAAAATCAAGCCTGATTCATACATTACAGCCAGCACTGTGCAGAGCAAACCACCCAAGGTGGATGCTACGCTCAGTGCTGCTAATGTACTGAGTGCACGGAAGAAGGGGAAACCTTGATTTTCATGAGCTTATCTCATGCTCTTTTCGAGCCCAGTGTGGCTCCTAAAATGATAAGTAAAATGTGCTGTGGCTGAAAGGAATTTTAACTTAACAATAGGAAATCGAACTCTACACAGATCCCCCAATACCCACTCCCAGCAGGTATCTAAAGCCTAAGGAAGACACTCAGGTAAGTCTATCCGCAACTACTTGCTGTTTCCCTGAAGCCTGGGAGCTCGGGGCAGAAATGAAGGTAAAATTAATCGCTTTTTGTCTGGAACAGCTTCTTCTCACTGCTGAGGAAAACTCTCAAGGAAACAATCTGGTAAAGTTTCATTTTGACATTTGGTCCAAGAAATGCATTCACATTCTGTCAGGAAAATACTACCCTAGACTGTTGTGACAATTCTCAGCTATCAGAATTGAAATAGTTCTGGTCAGCCTTTGCCAAAAGACTGTCCTTCAGTTGTTTTCCTCGGAAGGGGGAAGTCTTTCTAAACAATGACTGGCGTCTGTGCCTAGGTGTGTTTCCATATTTGCTTTGATTTCTAATACAGTAGTTCCTACCTTTGGCATGGACATTAAGCAATTAAACCAATCACAAATTTCTAGTCAAATGTTTGGGGTAAGGAGATGCTCTGATTCATAAGACTTCCTGAAAGTATTTTTTAAAGCTCTTTGTGAGTCCCTAATTTAAAAAGAGTTCTAGCACACATGCAATGTGAGTAGACCCACGTCCAATGTAGTGTATCCTTAGTTCACTGTGCTTGGTGTCCTCTCCTCACATCATAGCCTTGCAAGATAGAAAGTAAATAATATATCCAAAAATATGCCTATCCCAGAGTCTGACCTGAATGTCTAAAAATAAATGTTTTCATGATAAATTATTTGTTGTCAGTTAGATGGCTTGACTGTAGGAATCATCACACTATACATTTTATATGTATATACACACATATCAAAACATGCTATACACCTTAAACTTTTACAATAGAGAGTTAAGGGTTTTATTTTCTTCTTGTTATTGCTGTTATGATAAGATTGAACCTAGGGCCTTATTCATGCAAGAAAGTGCTCTATTCAAGAATAACACCTGAGCTTTTAAGTGTCATTCATTTTAAAAGTTAGGGTCAACCAAGATTAACTGCGACTTTAGCTATGGCATATTAAGCTCCTCCGAGCATCTGGCACAGAGAATATAATCAATAACGGATCAATAATTGATTTGTATTAAGTCAAATTTAAAAGAAGAAAGATTAAATAGGATACATCAGGTTCCCAGTATGAGGCATCTTATTTGATCGTATCTATTTACTTATTTGAGGGCTGGGGACAGAATAAAGGTTTATGGTTTTGCTTAGGATACCATAGTATATTCACACTACTTGACAGAAGGGGAAGGTGCATAAAGATGTGTCAGAATTACCCAGTGTTTATAGAGTGTTTATAAGAAGAAGGCACCAAGGGTTAGAGAGAGTAGGGAGTAAGTCCCATGTCCCTCCTCTAGGCTGCACTCGAGTCTGAACAGTTGTTTTGGCTCACATCCACAATGCACTAGTAGTTCCTCATTAGCCTGCTGCACCATGCTGCCAGCCCCACGGACTCCATTTAATTAGAGTATTTATCACATTGGCCCCGGGAGATGCAAAGGCTTTCCCGATTAATCAGTTTGGATGTCTACTTGATAAACCTTGTCTTAACTGCAACGGTACAAGCTCTTCCTTCTCTAAGCCTCTATGTTAAACACCGTGTTAATTCACTTTGACTAACCCACGGTGCTTGTCTGCATTTTCAATTCAAACCACGCACACTCACATTCCCATCCTCATTACTACAGAACTGATGAACTGTTCAAATACCTTTCAAAGAGATATTTTGGAAGATAATAAAAAATTAAATACCTTTTGCAAATAAATGAATACAAGAGGTTTTTTCCTCCCTATGGTGAAAACAGCACAGCTTTTGGGTATGTAGTCAGCACCAACAGAAGAATTTGGAGAGTCCAAATAAGGGAGAAAAATATGCTAATTGCATGCTGCATTCAAACATATGAATTTGTTATATGTGGAAACACACATAGATCTTACTCACATAGGTCATAAATATACACAGTACGTGTAGACTGCATTATAAAATCTTCCAGAAAGGAAGTGTTCCAGGAAGGCCTGTAGGCCTGATGTGTGCTCTGCACATCTGAATCCATGCGGTGGACATGAATAAATAAACTCTAGGGTAAATCCTTATCATCTCTATCCAGGACATCTAGGGAATATTACTTGAGTCTTAAATTCCCAACCCCCTCACCGCTTTCTGAAAACCATTATATGATAGAAGTATTAGCCAAAGGAAACCTGGAAGCATCAGAGTAAAAAAGTGTTCTACTGCCAAAACCCAGACAGGATCCTGTAGCAGGGCTGATGAGCAGTGGGAAGCACGTCCTTAGGTGAGTATCCTTGGGAAGTGGAAGGAGGCCTGTGTTCCTTTTTGGCCACATGATGGCGAACTTACTCCGTATACTAGTAGTACAGGTGGGGAATGAAGAGCCAACCAGGCAGCTATAGGAAAGTAGCTCTGGTTCAGTGCATTAACTCTACACCCACCCCCAGACTTGAGGGGACTTGTCCCCAACCCCCAGATAGCCCAGAGACACATGGACTGGCTGCTTCAGGAACTCCTTCACAAAGAAGGTAGTCTTGCCCTTCTTTGCATGGAAGGTTCCCTCACTTGGTTCTCAAGAGAGTACGTTCCAAAGACAGGGGAGAGAAGACAGGGGAGAGGTTCAGCTCTATTTACCTAGGTATGCTTTGGGCAGTTGTCCTAGTTTACTTCTCTGTTGCCATGATGAAACACTGAGCAAAGCAACTGGGGGAGGAAAAGGCTCTTTCGGAGAGCTTACAGGTTATAGTCCACCAGCAGAGAAAGCCAAAGCAGGAAGTCAAGCAGAGACTCTACAGGAATTCTGCCAACTGGCTTGTTTTCCATAGCTCAATCCACTTGCTTTCTTATGCATAACGTCCAGGATTACCTGCTCAGAGTTGGCACCACCTGCTCCCATAATTTGGGCCATTAATAGTTAATCTTGAAAGTACCCCATAGACATGCCCATAGGCCAATCCGATGGAGACAATTTCCCAATTAAAGTTTCTTCTTTCTGGGTGACTCCAGTTTGAGTCGAGTTCACAAAAACTAGCCAACATGGCAACTATAAAACCAAAATCAAAGTTTTCATCTGGGGGGTGTCACTCTTACCTAAATAAGGTATAACAGCAGCCATGTGAAAAGGGTGATTGTTTCCTTACTTGGAGCAATTGTTCCATGAGTGTAAGCCAAAATGACACACTGTTATGAACACTGGCACAGTTTAGTTCAAATTAGTACAAGGGTACTGTTTTCTTTACAGAGAAATATGCATATAGCTGGGAGGAAACTATAGTTAATTGACTCTGTGTGTCAAATTCACTGTGGCATCAATTAGACTCAATAGATTCGGATACCATATTAAGGGAACTACTAGAAAGAACAAAAGCTTATTGAACATTTACTTTGTTCTAGCATTGTGCTAGGTGATAGACATACATACAGTCTTTATCCCTAACTTTTGCCTGTTATTGGCATAGGTATCAACTCAGAAAGTTGAGGTAGCTTGCCCACATCCAACAACTATTTAAAGGAATTTGGATTCATATTTCATTATGTCTGGTACTCAGTCTCACAACTGTATCCTTCTTATCTAGAGATTCCTAATACACAGGACAGCATTACAAGTTCAGAATCTGGCCTGTAGCCAACCTGGGAGTGCAGAGTGAAGGGCTGCATTGTCTAAACCTGTCACTTCTTATCTCTCTCCCTTTGTTTGTTTCTAACTGTAGACACTCCGTGGTGCTCTCCCATCAAGGTGAAATATGGGGATGTGTACTGCAGGGCTCCTCCTGGGGGATATTACAAAACAGCCCTGGGGACCAGGTGTGACATTCGCTGCAGGAAGGGCTACGAGCTTCATGGCTCTTCCCAGCTCGTCTGCCAGTCAAACAGGCGCTGGTCGGATAAGGTCATCTGCAAACGTGAGTAGACTAGACCTGTGCTGAGTCTTCAGGATCAAAACTGCCTTGCTATGAGATGAGCTCTTCACCAAGTTGTGATTTAAAGCCAGTCGATTTCTATAATGTAACAGAGTGGGTGTGTGCTCATTTTTCAAAGAAGGGTATGGTATACTGTTTGGGGGAAGAATAGATAGGTTTTGAAGGCCACCAGTGATATTTGTTCAGGAAATACAAGGTTCTAAAGAGTTGCTGGTTATTTAGTAGTAAAGAAACTTCTAGGGCTTGTACAGGTAACTAGGTAGAGGTGAAAGACAAGGGGTTGGGGATTTAGCTCAGTGGTAGAGCGCTTGCCTAGCAAGCGCAAGGCCCTGAGTTCAGTCCCCAGCTCCGAAAAAAAAAAAAGAAAAAAAAAAGAAAGACAAGAGATTGGTACAGGAAGGGTTCTAACCTAGGTCCTACTTGGTAGGAGAGTAAAGAAAAAGAAAAATCACACACACACACACACACACACACACACACACACACACACACACACACAAATGTACTAAAGAGTAGGATTTAGGGATGCAAGGGAGAGTCACACAGTTACCTCTGTGTAATGGAGTGAGCCTGGAAGAAGTTGATGTTGCATTTCAGGAGCAATGTCTCAAAGCTCACCTGTATAGTTCTGTGCTTGCTGGCTAACTCCAGAGGCAGGCAGACTAATGACATGGTCTCCTTCATGACAAGTTCTCCTGTATTAAGACTGTAGATGGTACAGCATTTGTGAAGCCTAT